>NW_009933220.1:92576-141103 GCF_000696875.1 Nestor notabilis | reverse complement strand
TCTTCAAATAAAAAATACGTGATGTATCATCTTTAAAAGATGGTGTTACTTAGAAATAAACAACCATAAACCTGTTCTCCACATGGGATATTTTGCTTTTGTCTCTGTGGATTTTTTTTTTTTGTTTTGATTTTTAAAAATTATATATATATTTAATTCCTATGGGTTAAGAAGTTGAAATGTTTTGGAGTTGAAGTTGATAATAGGAATAGGGCTTACACGTGTTGCAATGTTTTGTACATTATGTCTGTTGTAAAAAGAATTGATTGTAAGTACAAATGGCTGTTGTGTGAATAAACTTTTTGTTACATTCTGGAACACAGGTAGTGTTCAAAAATGTTTGACAGATACACTCTTAAAATTGGAGGTGAAAAAGCATAATAAAAACAGAGGCTGGGTAGAAGCAACTGAAGTGTTTAAGATGGACTTTTTAGCATTTCCCCTTGGAGACCCGAAACGTATAAAACAGGTGTCTTCAGAAACTATTTTTGAAAGTATGAAACTTGAGAATGATAAATAGGGATACTTGCTGTCCAAACAGCTTCACTTTAAGCACAGCTGATACACTATCTAGGATTAACATTCTCTAAAATAAAAGTAAAAAAAAAAAAAAATAATTGCTGTAGCTCTGCTATACCCGTATTATTTTTTTTTTTTTTTTAATCCATTCCTATGTATTTCTAACCAGCTGGTGGTTAAATGCTGTGTAGCTGGCACCATGCATCTTTGTTGCTTTCTGGCTTTTTTAGCTGGCCGTTGAAGTCTGGGTTTCTTTTTTGTTCTTCTGGGTAGATTGATAGAATTTCTGTGACTATTTTTTTCCTAAAGTAATTAAATAAACAAGTTAAGTGAACCCTGTAGTAATTGCAGTTTAGTTCCCATACATTGTTGCACTTGCTGGGATATCACTATTTTGCCTGGTGTTCAGAAGTAAATGGGTGGCTATTGACATCTCATCCAAAATGGGGTTCAGTGGCTGAACATTCAATGAAAGTGTAATACTTTATGATGCTTCAACATTTTAGCAAAAAAAGACTGTAAAAATTGGTATGAGGCAGTCAAGGAACTCTTCTGGTATAGTCACAAGAGCAAGGTGTCTTCATGAATCTGGACCTGGCAGCATAGTTGCCTGCAACTTTCTTATTTAAACAAGAGGACACTTACGTGAACTACACTTAAGCCAATGCAGTGGTTAAGTGAGTTTTCCACTGGTTCATGTGCCCATTTTCAGGAGAATGTGAATTGTGGTTCTTGCATGTATATATCCGTGTCTGACAGACAAATGGAGCTTATGTCAAGAAAGCTCTTTTGTAAAATAGAACAGTGATCACTGAATGTGGTATGTAACATTAATCTTCTAGAGTGAATTACCTTCCTGCAAGTTGTTAATCTATCACTTTAACCCTTAACTTCAAGAAAGTTACCGAAAAATGCTTATTTCAGTTTTGTTCAAGATACTTAAGCATACTTTCATGAGTGATTCCAGGAGAGTATTGCAGTCGGTCTTTCGTATGCAGCAAGAGGACAGAAATCCCTTTTTATCAGACTGGAATTAAGGTGGTGTGTTGTTTTGTGTTTGGTTTTTTTATGTATTTGAGGGATGAGAAGATGTCGATTTTGTCCAGCTTTCCAGCATACAAGAGAAACAGCACTAGAATTATTAATAATTGATAAAACATACTGCATAGTGTTAGTTTTTTAGCCTTACAATTTCATCTGGTAAGAGATGGCATAGAGGATGGTTGTGTGGTATTTGGAGAGAGGCAGTGTGTGATTATTTCTTAAAATAGCTGAAGTAAACTGCATTAGAAATGTTACAAGTACAGAGCTATGTTAATTTTAAACTTCTCTGCCATTACGTTTCTGATCCAGTAATTAGTGTAGGTCAGAGCAATATTTCTGAATGCTACCTATATTTTATGGGTAAAAGTTTTATTGCAACTTTTTTGATAAGCCTGTTGGTGGAGGTTTGAAACAGTGAGATTGATACTGAATTAAAGTATGCTAGTAGGTTTCACAGTTAAGATGTAAAACTTGCTGAATCCCTAGCATAGCAAAGTGGTTGACCTTTATAGGCTGATGTGTTAAGTCTACATAAAGGCTATTAAACATTAGGTTTGACAATGCTGAGATTAAAAGAAAAAAGTCCTTTTCTATAAAAAAGAACTAAAGAAAAACCAACCAACAATAAAAATATAAACCATACAACAACTTTTCTCTCCTCCTTCCCTCCCCTCCCCATTTAAAATTTATTTATGAAGATGACTGTTTCTTATGTGGCTTAAAGTGTGAAGTCCTGGATATGATAGGTGGTCTTAGGGGTTGCTTTGGTAACTGTAAGTGAAGCATTAATGAATTTGTGTTCATTGCCCCTGGTAATATATCTTTTTTCCTCTGATTTTAAGTTTCCCTGTTTCCTTTCTGCGGACTTCAGTGGCTTTAAAGAAAGATGGCAAATAAAGCCATAGTTGTCTATCTTTTTGAATTAACACCTCATTTGCTCATGTAAGTGCAAAGCATGTGGTCTGTAACTTCATCTTGCCCTGAAAGTGAAAACAAAAAGCATGCAGGTAGTATTTATTAAAGGTAGTCAATGAAATTTTTGAGATTATACTGATGATTCATGAGCTCTCTCATTACAACCAGTTCTTTAACTGGGTGACCGGAGACAATGCTGCAAGAGTGCTAGTGAAGGACAAGGCTTTCTCTTCGGTTATGGAAGAAAGAAACAGAGCAATGCTGAAATAATTTATCTGAGTATTGAAAGTATGTGAACTTCTTGAAGGTGTAATCTATGCTATCACATTGCAGATGTGCCATTTAAGCAGACATCTTCTGTTGCTGTAGCAGGGGCTGTGATTGGAGCAGTCCTTGCTCTTTTTATCATTACCATCTTTGTGACAGTGCTACTGACCCCAAGGAAAAAAAGGCCATCTTACCTTGACAAAGTGTGAGTATGTATTCGGTATTTTTTTTAATTGAAAGCAATAACCAGAAAGCATTTGTTCTACACAGGAATTGAAATGAGTTTACTTAGTTGTCAAAATTTCAGGCTGTGTTTTTGGAGTGGAAGTTTCTTTTCTGAAAAAGAAATGAGGAGGCTAGGAATGACTTCAGAGGTAATACGAATCTTTATCTCTTCAGAAGTTTGTTGAGTTTTTTTTAAAGAAAACTAATCATCAATTGAACTGGAGGGTATGGGAGAGGTCTACCTTAACTGTTGCCACGGACTACTGGCTTATTATAAAAGTAGGTCTAATGTAGGAGCAGATTGACCATGCTTTGCAGAAGTAAAGGTCAACAAAGATTTATCGTAATAGATATGTAAAATGAAGCAAGCACCCATAGATCTGTGCTTAGAAATGACTGATTCAATGTGCTTTCTGGCATGCTGGTTGTTTTTTGAAGTCTGTGGAACAGACATGTGATTTATTTTTTTTTAAGCATCCAATATAGTCAAACAAACCAAGTAAACAAAGTCTGAAAAGGTTTCATCAGTTAAAGTAGATGATGTCTAGACCCTGTTTGGAACATTCATAAAAAGAGGCAATGTTTTTGAATATCTATAAATACAAATCTTTTCACACATGCCATATACAGTTAACAAACTGAATGTGGAAGAAAATGTCTGTCATTAAGTATGTATTAATGTCATTAAGTATATGTATATATACTTAATGAGGAGTATATAATAAGAATAAAACAACTTACAGCATTTATCATAAAATAAGTTTTAGCATTTGAATCTCTTGAGCTAGCAAGATGAGTCAAGTGTTTTCCTACAACTGAGTAATTTCTAACATTGTTAGAAATACTGGTTTCTTGTTTGTTTTTCTTACATTCTGCAGCTGAAGCATAATTGCATGAATAGTCTTAAACATTCTAATTCTTTTAGAGCCATTTGCTTTCACCGAGAAAGTTACAATAGAGAAGTCTTGTGTGTCATTTAGCTCTAAGGCTTTCTCAAAGGCTTTTCAAAGAAAGACTAGTAGTAAATGTTGGTCAAGCTATATCTCATAACCTAGAAATAATAATAGATACCAGTAGTCCCTAATTCTACTTGGGGGGTGGGGAAGTTCAGTCTTCGTAACACCTCATAGGATAAATAGCAAATTATAGGTGGTGCTTTTCTACAAAAAGTATGTAGTTGAGTTATTGCCGATGGTGGATGTGTTAACATTACAGTATTTCGTATGTGCCATTGCTGACTGAAAGGTGTGTGTCCCTGAATGTTGTGTGTTAGATGATCTGGCAGCTGAAATAAATAGTCTCTGACCATTCAATTGGACTTCACAAACATGGCATGTCATATTTCATTCTTTACTACAGGATTGATCTTCCACCCACTCACAAACCATCCTCAAATGAGGAGAGGGCATTCTCTGTACCACAGAAAGAAGCCATGCTTCAGGTGAGTAAATGGTTATATATATATATGTCTATCTATCTTAAACTGAGGTAGGTAGAGTGTTACTTTATCATGTTAGTTTAGTCTGATTTTGCTTTCCTAGTCATGGAGTCTTTCGATTCTTGATTTGCAACCAAGAGATTTCCCTGCTTATGTGATATCTCAATCTTAGATCCTTGGCGTTAGTTGTCCTTAAAGGTCAGGAAACTGGTAGATAGATCCTTTCTGTATCTCTAATAGTGTTTGACAGACTGTGTGCCTCTTGAAGTAGAAAAAGTTGTAGTTTAAATTCTGTGGTGATTAAAAGAATATACATAGCTTTCTAAAACAGTCTTCATGTGGAGGGAACAAATAGAGTCGGTAAACTTAAATTACTTCAGCAGCATCATCTTTGCTAGTAACAACTGTCATTCTTTTAAGCTATTAAGGTTTGTGTGGATCATAGAGGTGATACACTGGAAAGCTAATTCTGGCAACTGAGAAAGTTGAAATAAGAGGGGAAAAAGGAAGGATAAGACTGCCCTTCTTAGCTACAGCATGGTCTTGTGCTACATTGTACTGCTTGTAAAGCTCCAGGTGAATTCATAAGGCTTCTTTTATATTAGACAACACAGAAGGGAGACAGCTGTTCATGGGAGACAGCTTCCGTTAACAGCATTGATTATTACACTTCATATAATAAACCAGTCTGGCTGTGAAAACTATGATCCTGACTATCGGCACTAAGCTGTACGCGGGGGGTTGTATATATTAAATCTGTGGGCCTGATTTTTTTATTTTTTTTTTTTTTAGATTTCTGCTTACACTGAAGGAAACATTAATCACCTATCAGCATTACTGACAATTAGATTGTAATTGTTCTTAATGGGATTTTTTTTTTCACGTTGAGTAATGTGTATAAATAATGTCATTCTAACCACTTGTGCTGAATTAAAAGACTGGGATAATCCAGGCAATCATTTGTTTATAACAAATACCGGTTTTGCAGTAAACAGATGTGTGTACCTTCACAGCTTTATGGACCACAGAAGCCTTTTTTTCTGATAGAGGGATGCCCTAGGAAAAGAAAGTCTTCACCCACCTCGAAGACAGATTTTGATGGAGTTCTTAGTAATGCTGAAAATATTCTTGTAGATTTTCTTTAGGTGATTGCTGATTACTAAAGCTCAGTTGCTGATAAAAGCTTTCTCATGAAAGTAATGCATGAAAAGAATATAGTGTGTTACAGATACTACATTGAGTAATGCTTGCTTATATTGTTGCTGAACGAAACTTTTGAGATCTGTTGCTGATTTTAGAAGCAACATGATAATTATTATGAAGGTATAAAATAGTTGGTAAAAGGTATAATAAGTTTTTGTTTTCTGATCTTCAAGATGGTATAGCACCTAAGATAACACAAAAGAAAATGCTTTTCTGTGCTCAGGTTGGGCATCTTGTGCTAGCTATGTAGTATCTCTTTTCTTCTGTCACTGCAGTACTCAACAAGTGCAGTATCAATGAATCATGCTTCTGCCAATACATTCCTATGCTATAGCTATTATGTAAAAGATTATCTTCCTTATAGAATCAGAAGATATGGACTGTTGTGTTATTGTGCATCTGTAATGTTGCTATATGGCAAAATGACAGCAAAAGGAAATGCAATTACGTATCCTTCACTGGGTTGCTCATGAAGTGTATACCTCATTGTTTTCTTCTTTGGATCTCTGCTGTATTTGAATTCTTTCTTGGTTTTGCTTACTGTGGCTTCTGTTAGTGGGTACCTAAGAACTAAGAAAAGCTAAAGCAGACTGTCGTTGTTGAACATAAAATTTGTTATCTAAACATATTCTATAAATAGAGAAAAGACCCTAAACAGACTGAACCACATACTCATTTCCCTGAAGCTGAATAAATATGGTTTTAAGTTGTTTTGAGTGGCAAAGGA
Organism: Nestor notabilis; assembly: GCF_000696875.1. NCBI lineage: Eukaryota > Metazoa > Chordata > Aves > Psittaciformes > Psittacidae > Nestor > Nestor notabilis. Next base: position 134,765 of record NW_009933220.1, on the reverse strand, counting down.
TCCCATTCTTTTTCAGGTTAGGTGTTAACTATGCTTTATTGAAAAATAATGGATGTTGGCACAACATTGTTAGTGTACATGTTGATTTTTTCTTCTGTGGAACTCCAAATTTTAAAGAACGGGAGGCTGAGCCTTCTTATCTGATACTATCTATAATCAACATGTGCTCTGTTGTGCTTGAGGCAAGAGCTTCTGCTTTATGTAATGGAAATAAGTGTCAAAATACTAGCTTTACCCAAGAAGTGCTTGGTTGCATTGTTTTGGTGTAATAAGCCAACACTTGAGTAGCTGTAAAGAGGTAAGCAAATTAGCAGCCTGTCAGTACGTTTAGTGCTGTTTGACTGAAGGTCTCTACTGGCCATGTAATTCATATTCCAAATAGTGTTTGAACTGTCTTGTTTAGTCATACATGAGAAGCAAGCTCATGAGTACCTCTCTAGATAGTTCAGATGTAAGATTCTGGTAACACTGAAAAGAACTGCAGGTGAAGTGTGACTGCATCGTCAACAGCAATAGATGGTCAAATTCAACCTGAGTGGAAATGATAGGCTGCAGAAAGGTGCAAAGTAAAGTTAAAGGGGAATTATTATAAACAGTGTATTCTGTATACTCAAATAACTGAGAGCTGAAAGTGGATTGATTAAATTTAATGTGATTCTGGTAAGTTGTTATATGTAATGTGCAAGTATTCCAATCATCTGTATAGGTACTGTTCGAATCATGCACTGTAGCTTTTTTGGTTCTTGTGAAATATTCCAGGTGCAACTTAAATAAGGTAAAATTCTCCTGTCCCAGCAGTCCATATTTAATTTTACCCGTATGTGAGTAGATGGGTGTTGATACTAAAATGAAGGGGGATGTTGTACACATTTGCTATTACTGGATAGTCAATGTCATTTGTAGTTACTCCTTCCAACTTGGAAGCTTTAAGTATACTTTAAGTATATGATAATGTTTATATGCTGATGTTAAATAATAAGCTACATGTGTGCGAAAGCACCACGTACCTGAGTACTCCTAATAATTTCTCTGTACTGATATTTGCAGATGCCCATTTATGTATTCATTGAATCACTTAAGAATTGAGAAGAACCGGTTCACTTACGGCTCTAAAAGTGTGAGGCAGAAGTCCAAAGCATAGGAATATTAAGTGGAACAAAGAAAAAATTGCAGTGTAAATAGTTTTGTTTACTGTCAAGATTGTAGGTTCATCTTTATCAATTTTTTTAGTAACGAATCTATAGCTTTTGTCAGGTAGTTTTTAATAATCACTGTCATAGAAATACTATTGTGTTACTCTGAAGTCCTTCTTGCATGTTATATGAAAGAGCAGTGAGAAGCCTGAAGGCTGTGTCTTTGTTAAAAGTGGAATCTCTGCTTGGCAACCAAGTTCTGGGGCAAATCAAGAGGAAGCTGAACAATGGAACAATTCCAGTGGCTTAGATAGGAATTCCTCTGTTGCATAATATTTATAAAAGGAGTGGAAGGCGAGGTGCTAATTCAGGCAGTCCTTTGAATCATTAGAGTTAGTTTCATTAACTGAGAAGAGAAATACAGCCCAGTAGGTAATTCTAGCTGTGAGAAGACTGACTTTATACTTGCAATTTGTAAGAATACCTTACGTATTTAGCTAAGCAAACCTGTCATATTCTAAAGATTTTTAATGGTAACATTTGTATTCCATTCAAAACAGAAAAGATGTCATGTTTTAAACCCGGCTGGCAACTAGTACCATGCAGCCACTTGCTCACTCCCTGCTTCTTTTCCCTTCCCTGGGCAGGATGGGGAAGATAATCAAAAGAATGTAAAACCCGTGGGTTAAAATAAGAACAGTTTAATAACTAAAATAAAGTACAATATTAATAAGGGGAAGAACAAAGAGAGAGAAAATTATAAAGGGGGAAAGGAAAACAAAAACCATAAACACAAGTGATGCACAATAAAATTGCTCACCACTCATTCACTGATACCCAGCCCAACCTGAGCAGCAATTTGTCCCTTCTGGGTGACTCCCCCCAGCTTATATACTGTGCATGACATGCTGTGGTATCGAATACCCCTTTGGCTAGTTTGGGTCAGGTGTCTTGTCTCTGCTTCTTTCTGGCTTCTTGTGCCCCTTCTCGCTGGCAGAGCATGGGAAACTGAGAAGTCCTTGATCAGGGTAAACACTACTGAGCAACAACTGAAACATCAGTGTGTTATCAGCATTGTTCCCACACAAAAGCCAAAACACAGCACCACACCAGCTCCTAGGAAGAAAATTAACTTTGTCTGATTAATGGTAACATTTGTATTCCATTCAAAACAGAAAAGATGTCATGTTTTAAACCCGGCTGGCAACTAGTACCATGCAGCCACTTGCTCACTCCCTGCTTCTTTTCCCTTCCCTGGGCAGGATGGGGAAGATAATCAAAAGAATGTAAAACCCGTGGGTTAAAATAAGAACAGTTTAATAACTAAAATAAAGTACAATATTAATAAGGGGAAGAACAAAGAGAGAGAAAATTATAAAGGGGGAAAGGAAAACAAAAACCATAAACACAAGTGATGCACAATAAAATTGCTCACCACTCATTCACTGATACCCAGCCCAACCTGAGCAGCAATTTGTCCCTTCTGGGTGACTCCCCCCAGCTTATATACTGTGCATGACATGCTGTGGTATCGAATACCCCTTTGGCTAGTTTGGGTCAGGTGTCTTGTCTCTGCTTCTTTCTGGCTTCTTGTGCCCCTTCTCGCTGGCAGAGCATGGGAAACTGAGAAGTCCTTGATCAGGGTAAACACTACTGAGCAACAACTGAAACATCAGTGTGTTATCAGCATTGTTCCCACACAAAAGCCAAAACACAGCACCACACCAGCTCCTAGGAAGAAAATTAACTTTGTCTGAAACTGACAACTGACAAAGATGATGGTGAAATTGTATTAGCACAGTTAAAAGCATGTATCACCGTTTGCTGAATGGTGATGTTGCTGAAACAGATTTGAAAACATCACCCTCAGTACTCTTAAGCCTAGCATAATATTGGTGCATTTTATATTATGGGTGTCTTGCACTCTTCTAATTCTTTTCCTAGTGGTCTTAATATAGTTGGGAACATCTCTTCCTTGATGAAAAAGGAAGCATTATTGTTATAATTTGCCTTAGACTGAAGAGCTGCAAACAAGATTGAATGGAAGGAAGCTCATCAATATTGATAAAGGATCTTATGGGTTTGGGGAAGAAGAAGGGGAAGGAACCCGACCATACAAAAAATACATTAACCAGCCAGGGATCAAAATGAGGCACGAGCTTTTTGTCAGTGGATACTTTTGTAATAGGGTTTCTAAATTGGAAAGGATGAGAAAATGTAAAATGAAGGTGTTGGTGACATAAATGGTTCAGGCTTTTATATTAATGTTTGAGGAGGAGCATCTTTAGAGTAGAACTCAATGTTTTTATGAAACTCAGCAAAATGTAAAAGGTAAGACAGTGCAAACTATTGTAAGTATCAAAGCACAAACCCCCAGATATACTGTATCCTCCTGCGTAGAAACAATGTAGTTGAGCATCAGTTTTCTTTGGCAGAAAGTGGTGGTTTTAGTTCAGTCATTTGCTCCATGGCAGTAAACACCTCACTCTAGAAAAGATGTTTGTTCTTATGCCATGTGAGACGATTTCCTTTGTCTCTAGGTTTAATTCAATAAATGAACCCACTGGAATTGCCTTGTTCTAGTTTCCAGTGTTTGCCTAAATCATGGTTATATCCAAAATGGTAGAAATTCTTGAGCAGGCAGATTCTTTTAACTCACAGAACATTATTAGCCTGTGGTGATGATGTGGGGGGTTTTGTTCTCCATGTGTGTTGCCTTCTTGTGTGGTGAAGTCATGTTCTTACCTGAGGTATGAAAGACCAGTGTCGCCTGGTAAGCTATAAATTGCATATTCTCAGAATTGGCCTGCAGAATGCATTCTAGGACTTGAGAAGCAAAAGCAGCATGATCAAGGGCAGGAGAGGAAAAACTTAAAAATGGAATTACAAGAGAGAAAACAGGACAAGCAAAAGTTAGAAAAATAGGCCTGTGAAGATAGTGGAAAAGAACTGCTGGAGAAGTGGAGACATTTTTTTTTAGCTGGTTTCATAATGCTTATTCAGGTCATGTTTAAATAACTTGAAATCTTCAAAACTTGAACTAAATGAAGGTGTAAAAGTAAAAAAACTAAAGGTAAGGAGGAGAAAAGAATGAAACATTACTGAGATTGAGTTCTTTTTAAAAGCATTTTTAACAGCGAGAACATGGGTGTATGACAACTGCAAATGTTACCTACCTATATGAGCACTTGTTGGCTGGTGGTGGTGGAGTTTCTGCTGTAAGACCAGCAACTTAGCTACTTTGTGCTGTTCCTACCACTGTGAGACTGTTGGGAAAAGCAGGAATTACAAAACAAACAAATACACAATTGTGCAAAAGATGTTGCTTTAGCTTATTATGCCCCTGTACTATTAGCTAACTGTGGCATAGAGGGAAGAAACTTAATTAGGAGTGATGATTCGGTAGCATAAGCTGTATCCTAAATCATAATTCTCAGGTAGCATTGCTGGGTGTGATTAAAATTGTCCATTCTTTAACTCAGGCAGTTGATGATTAACTGCATGTTTGGAAATAGCCTGTTTCGCTAACAAAAGTGCTCCATCATAATGGTGCAAAACTTAATTTATTTTTTCCTTTTAAAAAAGGGGAGGGTTTGAATCTTCTGTGTTAAGTAACTGACACTGTAAACAACACAAGATATACCTCTGTCTAATCTAAAGATTGTGATCAAATTGGACCCCTCTGACAGCAAGCTGACTCAACTGTGGGAAGGTTTACTCCTGATGGGGAAGTGTGTTTGTGCTAAATCTTTCATGTAAAAAAATACCTTTATTTGCAGAGATGCAAATGTATAGTTGCAATTTAGTCTTTATTGTTTAAAACCATGATTAAGAAGGGGAGGGGAAGGGGGGAAAGTGGAACATTTAGATACTCTCTACCATTTTTTATAGAGTTTAAAACTATAAATGTCTAATAAAGAACTGACTTCCTTGGAATTTGAAAATATGTGTTCAAGTGTGCTGTGTGTAATGTGTGCAGCATATTTATTAGACAGAGCTCTGAAGAAAGGCAAGGAAGCATTTCTTCCTGAAATAAGTGGAAGTTTGTTTCCCAGATATAATCAAATTAGAGATAAGTATATAAACATGCACAAAATGGAAAGTTGTATTTTCTCTAACGATTTTGTAAATAAGTTAACTGAGTTTTGGTTTAGCTGTTTGGTCTGTTTGGAAGGTTCTTGTATTGTCTGTCCTTGAAGATACAGTGCTGTGCTCTTGTTTTGTGCTTTGGTAGGTTGTTTTGGGGAAAATGAGTGAGGCAGTTTGGGCGTGGGCTCTCCCGCTTAGTTCAAATTCTAACTTATTTTGTATGTACAAGATGAGTATGTAAAGTGATCAGTGCTGTAACTATTGATTGCATGGAAATAATTCAGCAATTTGTGTGCAGGCAGGTGATGAAAATGATGACCTGTTTGACTTAAGTAATGAAGAAAAAATATATCTGACTATTCTTACTCTGAATAGGGTTATTTATGAACTGTATACAATGTAGCTTGTTTGTATTCAGTTCTGATATGAACCCTGTTACAGAAGGAACTCTTCTTGATGTATTGGGTCTTTGCTAGCTTTGATTGATGATTTTTCTTCATGCTGTTGTTCTTAATGCAGTGCAGTTGTCTTCTTTTTGGAAACAATTACAGGCACCATATGTTCGTCCACTCTTTGTCTTCCATTTTGTCATATATTCTCATAACAGTTAAGGCTGTGTTCTGCTTGTCAATAAAGCTTCACCTTTCTAGTCATCATTCTGATATTTCTTAGACCAGTGACTGTGTAACCCCAAGGTACATGTTTGTTCCTTTTGGCTGTACCAGAGCCTGTTGCCTTCAGCTGCTATAATGTTATTTCCAGTTTTTTGCCTACTTGGTCACCTGGAGGTTGCTGATGGAAAAGCAATGGTAGAGGTATGAAACTGGGTAATGACAGACTGGAGCTAAAACAAGCAATATAAAGCTGCGGTTATCTGTTTTCTGAATAAATCTGATACCTGGTCAATGAGGACTCCCTGTTCTTGACCCACATAGTAAGTTACTATGAAGAAAACTTCTTATACTTACCTTCTTTACATAGCTTAAATGGGAATTACTGTCTTTCCATGAGTTTTGCTTTTTTTTCCAAACCAATCCCAGATGTTTGTAGAGGGTTGATTCTTTGTTTAGAAGGAAGATCGCTGAGGGAGGAGAATGGATTGGAGGTCTTGGGCTTTTCAAAATAAGCTTTAAGTTGATGGGGGAAATTACTTAGTTGAGAAATGCTACTAGTGGATCATGAGTCAAGTGAGTCCCAAGATCCCATAAGGGAAAGACCTGAGCAACATCTAGATGCCTCTTTTCTCCCATTGAATTACTCAGATAAACATTTATTCTTGTCTTCCAGCAGCTGCCAAATTTACAATAGTCTTCCTTTATGTACTTGTCATTTTATTGATATGCATTTGTTCTCTCAAATTGAGGGCTAACACAAGTATTTTTGTCAAGCCAAAGCATAGTGATGCTGTTGGGAATGCTGGTGTTCTCTATGTGCATTCAGGCTTAATGCATTAGCTCATAAAGCTGCCACAGTTTTGTTCAAAAATGTAAGAGGTATAAGTAGGGCAGAGAGCCATGACTATTGGAGACTACCTGAGAACATCTCTTTTTATTATGGCATTTCTGAAAGACCTGACTGAAGAGTTAAGTGGTAGAGATCCCTCAAATGCTTCTGATCACTAGATCACTGTCAGATTTCAGACTTTTGTTATTCCAATAGCTGTATGACACTAATGAGTTATGAAAGTGTGAAGGACTCACTAAAACTATATCAATTTTGGTGGTGGGACTGTTCTTAGGGAACACAGGGCAAGTAACTGCAGAATAAACTGACTTTCCAAGACTACTTTAGGAGAGGGAATCGGGTAGCAGGACCCAGCTGGATGGTACGTTGGGTTTTTTCGTATGCTAGCATAGCCAATGTTCCAGAACACTGATAGCCTTAATGAATGAAGCAATGGACTCCTATGTGAGTTGCAGAAGAACTTCCTGCTGTATATGGCTATGCTTTTATTAGCAAGCCATGCTGAACAGTAGGAGCAGACCTGCAGTTGATACTAAGATGTAGAGTGTTCATGTGGTATGTTTGGGAGGATTTTGGTTGCTGTTAGCTCTTGTCCTGTCCTGTGGATATAATGCCAGTTAGTTCCTGATATACCTCTAGCTATCACGGCTTGCTGGACCTCCAGAACAGTATTTTGGAGACATATACTTTGAGGAACAGATTTTAGGCCTTGCAGACAAAGTTAATGGTAAAACATCTAGGAAATGTGGACTGACAGTTGGAAAATCTGTCAACGAAATGAAACTGTGTAGACAGTCTGTTAAATCTATGCTGCTTTAATTAATAAGGGGAAAATTAGTTTAATTGTACTAAAGAGCAATTACTTCTATTTGTTTAGGGTACTCTCATTACAAATTTTTAATTTTTCAGTGGGAAGTACTTTGTTTAATTTTATTGAATTAAGAAACAAATGTACTCCCTTCTCCTCTCAGTAGTGTACAAGTAAGTTCCTTTTCTGTTAAATTCTTCTCTGCAATATCAGACTCTGCATTTATCCATATGATGCTTGCGAAGACTTTATGCTTTATAAACTGATTTTTTGACTTTGGTTTTAAGCTATGGCTTATATAAAATCATTCATGTTAAAATAAAGTTTTTAAACTCTTTCTCAAACATGCTTATGCTTAAATAAAAAATGCAAAATTAAATGTGCAAATAACACTTCTTAAATTGACAATAGGTTATTTTTTTCCACCAGAGATTAGCTCGTAAGGAGTATTCCAAATAGTAGCCAGTTAAGACACTTCACGAGGCAGAGTGTATTTTGTGATGAGTAGCATTTTTGTGTAAACTATAAACCTGTTCTGCAGTGTTGAATTTTGACTTGCTTCCACTGTAACTTTTCTAATTTCAGAAAGAACATTTTGCTTTGCAAAGCCAGTACAGAGAAAAGGATACTGGAAACTTGCAGCACATGGTAAATAATGAGGTGGCTTGAATTCCTGATAGAAGCTTTGATTTCATCTTGTTCCTTAAAAGAAGCTTATAAGGATGTCTTTCATAAAGAACAAAATACTTGCACGTGCTAGTCAATAACTGTTGGATGTGCGGATTTGCTATCCTTGAAGTGGGAAGTATCTAGGTAGTTTTGCTGACTAATTTAAATACATAAAGACTATATCTCTGAAGTTTTTGTTGAGTAAAATAACAAAGCACAGAAGTCTGACAGACATTTTCATAGTTTTGATTTGCTTTTTAAATTTATTGAGCCTTAAAATCTAACTTACTTTGAAACAAATGTTTGAGGTTAACTCTGAGTAGTTACTAATGCTTCTATCATGTCTGTTAGTGAAGGGAAGTTTTAAGTTCGTGTTTCTTGATTCATAGAGCCATTTTAGAGATCATGCGTCTTCTGTTTTGCTTAACACTTTAACAAAAATAGGAATTGCAGATTCTATACATGAACTTTGAAACTGATTACTTCTTGTGTGTGTTTAGAAAATTGTGAATGGAAGACAACTTACTTGTGAGACTGAAGAGCCACAGGAGGAAGATATTCAGCATATGTATCCTGTTTATCAGCAAACATACTACAAAAATTGGAGCAGCAGATACCCAGAAAACTCAGGACCTGGAAGAGTCTACATCAATCCAAGGGAACATTATGTATGATTCTGTACCCAGATGTCTTAACTCTTAAGATATGAGGGGTTTAATACCTGTTGACTGTATGCCCAATGTGTCTTGTAGGCTTTCATCTCTAAAATAAGTTATCTTTTTCTTCCTGTGGGAACAAATTGCATGGAGAATTTTATATGGATAAACCCTATAGAATTTAAGACTTAACTTGCTTCTAGTATTTGATGTGCATTTGTAGTTTTATCAGCCTGCCAAAAGAGAGCTGTTTAGCTTTATTAACCTTTATAGTCGTAAGATGTATAAACTTGATGAATTGGTTGACACAGGCCAAAATGTATTTAAGCTGTCTCTCTGGTTATTTCTGGGAGCATTCTCTCCCTGAATGGCTACTTTACAATAACCTATGTAAAACTATATAAAAGTAAGTAAATATGAGCAAGACAGCTGAATCCCTGGTGACATAAGCAGTCTTAGCCGAGTAATTTTTTTTGCATCTTAGAAAACATGGGATAATTATCATTTTGACTGGCTTTAGCTACTGATTTCTCAAGTAGCTCTACCTCTGCCAGTCAAATGAGCAACTAGACTACCTCTCAAATACTTTGTTTCATAACATGTGTTGTGTGTCTTCCCACCTTGTTAAAAGTGAAGCAATTTCCTTACATCAGAAACTATTTTGTTTTATCTTGATCCTGGCTGTTATTTGATGTACTTGCTGGTTGTAGTTTCTTAGTAGCTCTTGTATGAAACTTAGTTGTAGGAAGTAGATGACTAGACAGGCAAAACTTCCTGAAGGTGTCATAAGTGTAGCTGCATTTTACCTACAAATTGCTGTTCAGCCATTTTTCCAAGTATTACTCCCATGTTAAATCTTGCAGACTTGGTAATCAATACACTTCACATTCTTTGGTTTCTTCTCAGTTGCAGTAAAACTGCCTGTGATGTGTTCTTACATCTTAGCAAGAAAAGGAAAACTCCAGTAGACTGCAAGTAGTTTTCAGCACTGTCATTTAATCTTAACTGGTAGCGTGCAGTAGCTGGAAAATGTCCTGGTGTTACCAGTGCTAACAGTATCCCTTGTGAACTTTTGAGTATGGGGTGATGGTTGAAAAATGTGCTCAGGATCTCTTTATAAAAATAAGTTTTCCTTTGGAGCAAAAAATAAATGTTTAACAAGTAAAAAAATACGTATTAGTTCTGAAATGAGCATACAGAACAATCTTAAAATATTTTAAGACGCCAGGAAATAAGACACTGATGAAAATTTGCCGGAGAAACTTAAATGACTTGTGTATTCTATACATATTAGTACAAAATAATGACTTTCAGTCAGATGATCTGAAAAAATGTTGAGAAGAATGGCTATGTCATACTCAACTAGCTATTGTTACATAATTAAACATTAGTTCTGTGATATTAAGGTTTTCTCTGAAGATGACTGAAATTTTCAGAGAGAAGAGTCATGCTTGTAGAAGCAATAGAATTGAAAGCTGGTATAGTTAAGTATGCTGCAGGCACAATGCCATTATAAAACCTGTATTCAACCTGCATTCGTCACCATCATAGTAAAAGTTAATGACATATTCCTATCCGCAATAGGGCCATGTAAATATTTCTGGTTTGTTGTAGGTAGCAGCTAGATTATGGCTTAGGTGCCCATATTCTTTAGTTAAGCAACTTTCTGTTACATGATGTGGATGATGTTGACAGTGGAAGGGATGTCAAAAGAAAAAGATCGGAGGGTACCTGCTTCTCATGAGCTTAATTCGAACCACTTTCAACTTGCTTTTCTATTAGGGACTGAGCACATTCCTGTAAACTGAGCAACTGTTTTCAACTTTAAAGTCTCCTGCTGTATTTGAGATGTAAAGAAGGGATTGTGTGCCCCATATTATGTTTTCCAATAATGTCATTTTAAGCAGCTACCTCTTTCCAGAAACGTATCCTTGCATTACTGCAGCTGCAAAAATCATCTACTGCCAGAACATGAGAAGAAAACAGTGTCGTGGACAAATGTTAAAGCAAATAGAATCATAGAACATTGAGGTGAACTATATTTCATGAGATAACTTCATAGTATCACTGAGGAAAACTTCATACAAAAAAATATTTGGATATAGAGTGGTTCAAAACAGTGTTATTGTGATAATGCTTCCACTGCATTCGTTAGTATTGAGCAGATGATCATTTCAGTTCCTATTATGTTGGCATATAATGTAAAAACCAATTATTTGGGGTTCAGACCTCTTCTACTGCTTTTCATTCTTATTTGCAAATACATTTTTGTTTGAAGAGTTGAAACGCTGGGGGAAGGAGGAAGGAAGAATGCTATCCAGAAAGCTATAATTGCTTTTCTGAATTTGTAAAAATAGTTAAAAATGTAGTCCAGCTGCATTGCACAAGTTATGTATCAACAAACTATAGAAAGCTTGAATTGCAAACTACCTATCAGCTCTAAAGTCATTAGGGAAATATATTATCATGTTTATTACCTGGGGGAAATGGTTTCTTTGTAATCTATTCAGGGATACTTAGTGTGTTAGGGGTTTTTTGAAATGTTGCTTGTAGTCTTCATTCTGTCTGGATTTTAGGGGAGAGGATTTGGCATAGAATGGTCTAAAGAGAACATTAAATGGCTGCTGATTAGAATTTCCCACAGAAAGGATTGCACATATAGAAGTTTAATCTGCTTTTTTAAGATGTAGAAAATGTCCTTTTGTATTTTTGTACATTTTCAAATGTTTGTATTTGTATTTTGATTTGAATAAAAACATTTAAAATGCAAACTTTTGATAATGTTGTTTAGATTTAAGATTGCTTAATGTATGGAAAATGTATCCATTTTCTTGGTGATATGTTTTGTCCTCTCTGGTGTATATGCAGAGCATGTGTTCTTTAACAGTACCACTTCTGAATGTCTGTGGTGTCAGATGCTGAAATTAGATAGACTTTCAACTTTTATTTAACAGGGGTCTGTTAACCACTCAAAATCACTGTTGAGAGAGGCAGGAATGGAGGGGAAGAGTAGGAACTGACATCTCTAGCTTTGATAAATGTAAATTGTCATCTGCTCAAATATCTTTACATTCTACAAGCTACTCAAATAATAGAAAACATAAGATCTAATGTTTGGCATATGTCCAAAATGCTTGTGGATGTAATTAATAGAAAGGAAAACTAAGAAAATGTAATAAAGTAAAACAAAAGGAAACACTTAAGATTATCAAATGACTACTGCTGTTAGGTCCCAGAATTATCTAATGTATTGGGTATTCAGCTCAAAGAAAGCCTAATAAAAAGATGTGATTCACAGAGTGGAGGAAAGGCTTTCTCCTTAGATTTCTTAACTTTAGCTGCTTTCTGGCAGTGTTACTGCTGTTACTGCTGCCTTCTCAGAGTGATAAAAAATCAGGTGCAGAATGCTGTGGTGTTATATAGATAAATGCTTAAAACATAATATAGTAACTTCTTGGATGCCACAGACCTGGAGTTACTCTTCAGCAACGCACTGTGTTGTTTAAAGGCTCTGCATATGAGTGCTGTGGTAACAGAACATACTAAATTGTTTTGACTGCTTAGGTCACTGCAGAGATTACTGACTGGCAGAGCTAAAGCTCCAGGCAAAAAAATCCAAAATGACATTGGTAGTTCTTAACTGCCTTTTCGCCCAGCGGGAGGGCAACCAGTTGGTGGTGTGGATCTCTGGAATACTTGGGGAAACTTAACCGGCTTGGTGTGAAAAGACATAAATGACCTGGCCACTTGTGAAGGTGGTTAATTAAAGATAGTTATGCTCTAATGAAGTGATAAAAATATAAGTAAAAGTTATGGTAAACTGTTAAGGTGGTGACAACTAACGGAAAAAAAAAGCAAGCTGAAGAGTGGTTGAATCTCAGTAGGATAACACACAATAAAATTATTAATTTATTTCCCTGTGGAGGTAGATGGCTTAGAAAAATCAGTGGCATTAAAACCTGCCAACCTGCATTCTTTTTTTCTTCTTTTTGTTTTCCTTTTTTTTGTCTTGCTGTGTAACTGGTTTGTATTTTGACTATATTTGTAAGCAGTGAGAAATTACTAGGCAGGAGTGATTTCTCTAAGAAATCAGTCTATGAAAGGACCTAACTGTGGAGAGTGCTTTCTGGAAGAACTTTGGCTCTTGAAGTTTAGGCAACTTTTAGATTGTGCTGATGAGCTCTCTGTGCCTAATACCACCAGCTGCTTTGAAAAGTAGAGGCCTGTGATTTGATCCTTAGCCAAAACCTGGGCTTATTAAGGAGCCTACCTGTCAAAGTACTGGTTGAAAGCTCTAATAAACCTCAGAATTCGTTTCTGACGGAGAGTCAAGTTTTGATGTTTCTGTATTTATTGAAAAGTATGGCATTGTTCTTGGTAATTAACTTGTAAGTCATATTAAATGCACAAAAAAATATTGTTGAATCTTAGTAATAATTATTCAAACAATGTGAAACCCAAGTAAAGATGTGTTAGGCATTTTAATCTGCACTGGCAACCCCTCAGTGCAGCTTTTCCTAGTCTTATGATCTTACTTGAGTTGATTTTATGCTGTATCTAAATCTAGATCCTTCAATTGCCAGTAGAAAATAAATTCTACTTAGGAGCCTACAAGACAAGCTGTGATTCTTCTACCCTTTGTGTGACTAGTAATCAAGACTGTATAATTGGAATTTAGCTTACTATTTTGAGACCAAGTTGGAGACAAAGTAGGCTCCAGCTTGCTCACCAGCTGAATTTTAATTTGCTGTGCAGGGCTGCACACAGGATGCATAGATTATGCTGCATATAATAAAAAGACATTTTAATTTGATTTCAAACACAGTTTTATTATATTCCTACTTGAAATGTACTCTTCCACTGGGATAAATTAGAATTATGAGGTAACAGATTTACAAGAAACAACTTTTTTAATGCTGGTTGCTGGAGGAAGAAGTTTAAACATTTGCTGTCGCACCACACCTGAATTTGTTCCTGCTCTGGTAAAAACTTACTTCAGTGGGTTCCGAGTTTTTTATGATGCCTCTGACAGTATCTCAGATGCTTTCACTGCTTTTAATGTAACTTCATAATTTAGATGTCTTTGACTAAATCCTTGTCTGCCACTTTTGCCTCTGGTTCCAATCCAGTGCCAAGTGACTTTGGTCTAAGTGCTGGGAAGTAACTTCATTTTGGCATCTGTATAAAAATAATAATCCAGCTGTATGGTAGATGAAAACATAGGGCAGTTGTGTTTGTCTTCTGACTAAGTAGGCTCTTTCAAGACCAGATTCAGCTACTACTATGGCTGCTCCTATTAACTATAAAAACCTGAAGCTGCCTGAGTTTAATCCCACAACTAACAAAGGTCAGTCTTTCCTTGATGTGAATGGAGAGGAAAGAGAAATCACTGTGGGGAAATAAAATGCCTTTGTATTGGTCCAGATAGGTTTACAGTCCAAAGTGATTAGGTAGCATCATTTGTAGATTGGTCCATCCAGGTAGGCTAAGCAAATGGACAGAAGACTTAAGGTTGCTGGAGGAAGACTTGCACCATTTCAGGGTATGGTGCTTTGTTTCTAATGCTTGTCACTTGGCTTAATGCGTTACTTACTGTCAGCTGGATCCATTTCCTGTGGCCAGGAATATTCATAGAAGACCTGGATTAGTAAAAAATAACAGATACTGGGTGAAGCAAAAAGTCTCATGTGTTTGGATGTGTTTTGTGTTGGCTCTTCAAGCAATTTTAAAATTCGCTACTAAAAAATTGGGTCCTAAAAGTTTCCCACTACTTTTAACTAAGAAGTCAAGCCATCTGCTTGGCATTTCCCCTAACCCTGGAGATCAGGAATTCTTCCTGGCTGGGCTCAGTGCCTTAAGCCACGTGACACAGATGTGGCCATTATCAAGGATTGTGTCTGAACAGAAAGATGACTTTACAGAATGTCTCACTGTGGGATTGTTCATTTGAGGAGCCATCGAGGGCCGCAGTGTCCTGTGACTTTGTACTCTGGGTGGACTAGACTTTGCATAAACCAGAACCTCCAAGTTCTGCCTCCTCTCTACAATGTAGATCCGCCTCATTTCTATTCTTTAAAAGGGAGCTTTACAGATTCACCATGTATTTCATTCAGTTCCATTGATGGTTATTAATTAAACTAACTCAGATTGAAAAGGCATCAGACACCTTAAAAAAACCTGGTTTATTTCTGTTAATTCTGCAGGTTGTCTGTCTCCTGTCCCTTTCATACATCTTTGCTTCTAAATCCATAGGGTGGTTCTTTGCCCAGTCGTCTCATCTTATTTTTTTCTGGGTTTTTTCTCATTTTCTTCCTAGGGGAGAGGCAACAGTATCTCCCCTAGGATTTCCTGTCTCTTTATAATCTTGGATAAGTATCTTCCACTAATGTATCTACTTAGGGTTTTAGTAAGAAGAAAATATCTAATGCGTTTCTAAGATGGAGAATAGGTTCTATATGGTACCATATTTGTCTTTGGCTTCTGCTCTGGCTTCTTGGGACAGTTAAGTTTTGACTCTATAGAAACGGTTGAGATTGTGTTGCATCACTTTTTTTTTCCTCCTCTTTCACGTTCTGTAATGGTGTGAGGTAGCACATGTTCAGTAGTGGGATTTCATGGTGAAATATCTTGGTCTCCTGATAGCAGAAATGAGCTCTATGATGTTAGTATAATAAAGTAGTGCTACCAATCAACAAAAAAATATTATTCTCTGCCAAAGCAGTGACTGACTTTTCAGTTTTATGAAACAATTTTAAATAAACCAAAGGTAACAACTGTCTAGAAAGCTCTTCAGTGTCAAGTGTGTCCTAATAGCAGGAAGAATCTGGTTAGTTTGGATGTTGATGCTACTTAGCTGATTGTTGTAGGTTACTGTAGGCTATCCAAAAGCCACAGTTTTGAGACAAAGTGAGAGATTTAAAATTGTCACTTTCAAACGTGTTACTATGAAATCACATCCAAGTTTCACCATCTGTTTAAGATTGGATCTTTATGCAGATTAAATAGCTGCATAGTTGTCCCCTAGTCCATCAAAAGATTCATCTAGAAAGCCAAAGATAATTGAATTTCTAGTGTCACTGATCAGGCTTGAGTGCATGATTTGCACAGCAAGTGTAATTGACCCCATGGATATCTATGTGAAATAAAATGCCTGGTGGATACTTGTATGATTGTAAAAGAATTGATTATAGAGTAAGTAGGTGGGTTACTGTACTGGGAAATGACTCAGTAATTTTGAATTAACTAAGAAAATCAGTTTGCTTTAACAAGACGGGGATATGGGGGGAAGAAGAAGCTGCAGTCAAGATCCCAGAACACAAACTGGCAGCTTAAAGTAGAAAGCAACTTAAACCACAACTCAATAACTATAGCAAGTAGTGACATCAGCTCCTCTTGTGATGGAAACTTCAGGTTTCAGGTAAGTCTTTCTCTTGCAAAAATGTAAACAATCTTATCTGAAAACGATTCAGAACTTGCAAGGCTTTGTTTGAAAAAGTCAACAACATTGTGTCTATAGACAAAGCTGGGAGAGTGGGAGATGCATGGATGGAGGAAGTGGCTGAACGTTACAGATGCTCACTGCACCTTTGACTTTGAGCTCTCTTGCTCAATTGTCTGTTCCTTTTCTGCTAGGCTGCCGAGTAACTTCAGCAGAAGAGCTTCTGCTGCAATTCCGGTTCTCTTGACATCAGCAATTGTAGGTGGTACCAGATTTAACTCTGGCTTTTTCTCTGCCTGTTCCCTTTCCCCTTCTGGCCCCCATCCCCCTTTCAACTCGTTTAGCAGTATTTTGGTTTGTTGGATTTTTTTAATGCTAGTGCTCTAGAGTTAAAGGAACTGATGCTGGTGTACTTCTGAGATGTTGATTTAAAGGATCTGTGTAAACCAAAAGTATGATAATATACTAGCAGACTAATGGGTGCCCTGAAAGTGTCTGGAACTGCTTTGGACCTACTTCAGCACCATTAGTCAACTACCATCTGAAACAGTCTCGACTTGCATTAGAAAGGAGAGCTTCTTCATAAAACCACACAGAGTCATAAAGGTATTGGTGGGGGGTTTTCTGCTGTTGATTTTATTATGGTTCACAGAATAATGTTAATAGCCAGATAGTATCTAAATTTGTATATATACAATTCATGTCTTCTGGTTCCTGAAAAGACTTCTAGTAAAGAGGTGAGGGGAAAAACCCACCCAGGAGATACACAAAATTGAATCCAAAATAACCACATTAAATGCTATACTTGGTTCATGTGGATTATATGTGAGCTCACTGAGCTACTCTGGATATTTTAGGCAAGAGTCTGGGAAGCTTGGCAATTTACCGTGATGGGCCCACGTATAACTATGCCAAACTTTGCAAGAAGTGGGAGGGCACTTCTTTAAAATTACACACCTTGAAGTAGCCTTAACTCCAGTTGGCCAAGTTGCTGCTAATGCAAATAAAAAATAGTTCAAAAAATATTCCACAGCATCCACTGATACCACACAGTAATAAATCTTTTTTAAAGATGAGGGGAAATAAGTGAAAGAAAATTCTCCTAAGCTTCCTACGTGCAATTTGCATATCACAAGATTCTTTGCTCCTTTGTGCACATTGGTTGATGTAGATCAGGAAACCATTCATTCATTGTCACAAACTCCAGCACGGCATTTCTTGCAAGTTTAATTGTATCAGTAATAGCACACTCCGACATGAAATATCTGCTGGCTTTTATAACTGGAATTTTTGGAATTCTCTAGGAAATCTAAATATTCTTAATTTCCCCTGAAACTTATTTACTACTTCTTCTTGCAGAGATAGGCTCACTGCTCCTCTGAATTTAACTAAGCATTATTTTATTTCCTTGGAGATGGGAATTTCATTTTGAAAGATCAGACATTGTTGTCCATGCTTGACTGACACAATTAAGCCCTAAAAACCAGCCCTCTGTTCAGGGCTTTTTAATAACCCCTCCCCTTCCTTTTGTGACTTCAGTCAGAAATCTTTTTACTGAGCTTTGTGTTTTCTAGATGTCTGTGCATGAGTGACAGTTGATTTAGGCCTCCTGGCATACGTGTTACTTTCTGAAGATACTGCTGTCCCTGACAGTGTCCAAGGCCAGGCTGGACAGGGCTTTGAGCAACCTGATCTAGTGGAAGGTGTTCCTATCCATGGCAGAGGATTGGAACTAGATGATCTTTAAGGACTAATCCAAACCATTCTGTGTTTCTGTGATGACTCAATATTTGGTTCAAACTGAAAAGAAGGGGGAAAAAAAATAGCACCCAAACAAGCTGACTAAGTGGGAAGCTGGTATGTGCTTCCGTACAAGTATCAAAAGCCCATTTCAAAGGCTGTGGGTGAAGTCCACTGGAGCACTAAACAAGTGAGGCTAAAGAGAATGGTGATTGAGGACTGCTGTGCATCCAGATAGCACTCACTCTATCTCAGGATAGCTTCAGTTCTTGCAAAGAGCTTGTGTCTTGCCCTGATTAGTATCAGGAAATAATTAAAATATAATCTGCCTTTCTTCATTAGAAATGTTCTTGAATCCTTAGAAATCTGTCAACTGTCATCAGTGCTGAATGTTCCTATAAATAAACAGAAATATGTCCTCTCAGATATTTCTTATGCTTACTGGACTCTAATATCAGCATAAGCACACACTTGTTTTTTAAATGCAGATGAATGAAAAGTTCTGGATATTTATACCAGCTCATGGGCCAGCAAGGTCAGCTGTTCTTCCACTAAGGCTGGAATTCCAGAAAGTCACCGTAGGAAGTTGGATGGTCAAGGAATAAACTAAATAAATACTAGGGCGAAGTTATGGTGTCTTTCCCTGTAAGCCTCTACAGGTATTTACAAAGAAAAGCTGACAGTTATTGTCAGGTACATTGGCAATATTGCTACCCTCATTAAGTCTGTGATTTCCTGGTGTAACCATTGAGTAGTTTTCCATTTGTGCAGTCAGTTATAAGGTATAGAGGAGTATAAAATGATGCGACCATCAAGATGCGGTGCTGCTGCACCTTTTCGAGGTAAAGGGTCTCTGATCTTAGCTTTTCCCTGCTTTTTCCCATTTGAGACAACACCACAGGCACCGCAAAGGTGCTTAGGCCAAACTGAAACACCCTTTTGTTTCACAGATTGCAAACCTTTGAAGAACACAGATGAAATTCGAATTTGAGCTGATGTTAAACTTTTTCAAGAGAACCTAGGCTTCCTTTTAGCCGTGGTGAAATCTGAAGATACACAGTTTTATTGTGAAGTGAAGCCCAGTTGCATCTCAACAGTCTTGTGCAAATTCTGTATATCAGATTACCAGGAAAAAAGTCTTCAAAGAGAAATAATTTTCAGTTTTATTTCTGTACTGCTTTAGGTTTGTGTTCTTCATCAGTATCCTCCCTCACTTGTGTTTTTGCCTTTCATAGCTGTGTCTCAGAAATGTATTCAGCTGTGACATTTCCTGATAAGCCAGATTTTTTTTCCTGATTTATTTCAGTGGATTTTTTGCTGATAAATGAAAGTGATAGTCTAGCCAGAGAACAGATCTCTCTTTAGTTATACATTTGTTGATAATTCTGCTTCTCTCCATTCATTTATGTGAGTGCATCTTAGGATGCAAAGGTGAACTGGGGAAAGAAAATCAGCCTTTTGCACCAGTATGGGACACTTCAGCAGCTGAGAATGGTATTGCAACCGACTCTCTGTGCATTGAGACATGCTTGTCTGTGTGGTGTAGTCTGTCACAGGTATAGTAGCTGTCAGACAACTCAGTAAGTGCCTCTGTATGAAGCTGATAGCATAGCAGGTGCTTTTTGGTTGGTATGCTACCAGTGTGTGCTGTAGTGAATGCATATTGTTCATCCCTCAAGTCCCTACTAAACACTGAGATGGACTATCTGTCAGTCCTGAATCTGCCTCCGTGCCTTTGAAGCTAGCCATATGGGGTGCAAATGTAATTACAGGACTACTTCTTTTGCAGATGCTTGCCATTCCAAGAGACTAAAAATGCCCTCAATACTTGAGGAGTTGCTTTAAAAAGAATGAAGATCATCATGGTGAACACAGGAAAAGCTGATAGGATGCTGTTCTTGGATAGAATTACATATGGTGCCAGAACTGCCTCTGGTGACTGAACTGATGGACTGAATTTACATATGGGGAGGTTTTCTGAAAAAAGTGTCCTACTGTAGCTTCAACTCTATGCTTGCCTCGTTTTGGAAGTCTGGAATTTTTTTGTCACTCCTAGTCACTGCAAGAGACTTGGCAACCACAGTATTGTACTGGGAGAGCCAAGACTAGACAGAGTACTCCATGTGGGGCTTCACAAATATAGAGAGAAGGAAGTAATTATTTCCCTCAGCCTGCTGACTGCACTCTTACTAACAGGGCCCTGTGGGCAGTGAGCCCTCATCACTGCATGGGCACTCTGCTCGCTCATGTCCGAGTAAGTTGTTATTCACCAGGGTCCCCAGATTCTTTTCTGCAGAGGCCAACACTTGCTCTCTGCTTTCTCAGTTGTGTTTGTTTTTAACATACAGATCAAGTTGAGCTTCTGTAACTGAGGAACTGAATCCTGCTACATACATCATTTAATACGTGTGTACTGTGCATATAGTTAAGATGGGTAGCGGTCACTAAATTTTGACCTTGATAAAAACATTGACTCTCATAAAGTGAAAATTTGCTTTGTGTGTTTGTTCACGCTGTGGGTTTGTGGTTTACTTGTCACACTGCAGGGACACGGTTCACTTTTTGCTGCCACAGTAATGAACCAAAGGTTTTCTGCAAACCAGGCAGTTATGGTAGGTGCAGCTTGAGATGAGCTCAGTCTCTTAATAGTGCCTTTAGTCTTACTTAATCATCTTTGAAGTCCTGCTCCAGCTAAAATACTGTATTTTTATATACATATATATGTGTGTGTGTGTGTGTGTGTGTATATACTAGTGGGTAGGAAAAAGAGGAATGATGCAGTCACTTTTTGGCCCTGTTTCTTCATAAATTCTGTTGTAAGGGCAATCACTTTAGCGAGTGATCACAATGTGGTTTATTGTAAAATAACGGGATAACTTTTAATAAATGTGTATATTAATCTAACTGGTCTTTTACCATTATTGCAGGTTTGGGGTAGCTAATTTGTAACTAAGACCTTTTACAGAACTTTTCCCAGTTTTTGGGAAGCTGTCTCTAACTTGGTATGCATATTAAACTCCTTGTGCAATAAAATCATCTTTCATATCGCTGTCCTTGAACCTTCTTGATTATTGTTGTGTTCAGATCTGGACGGGAGAGGTACTTGGAAGGGAAAGCAGCCTGACACAGTAAACTCTCTCTGCTGTCCTGCAGGCATCCTTCCCTATTGGCAGGATTTGAATGTAACCTGGTTTAGGTTAAGACACAGGTGGATTTTGCTCTCAGTCACCCAAGCACCCAGATTCAGGCATTATGGAAAAGGCAGTCATGCTGAGGGTTGAGGGTTATGAGTGAGAAAGGACATGGCTTGCTGTTTGTCAGAGCAAAGACTGATATAACTCTGTGTGTGTGCCAGATACAGTTAAAAAACAAAACAAACAAAAAATACTCCACTCCCTGAGAACATCCCCAGAAAGCAGCAGGGTGAGGTTTGGTAACAAACGGTGTATTATTTGGCTTCAGAAATGTGTCAAGGGGGAGGCATGGCCTACTTCAGAACTGTATGGTTTTAAACTGTGCTTTTCATTCTTTTCTTAGCTGCTGATCCACTCTGCTGTTTCTGAAAACACAAGATTTGATCTTCTGCTGTCTTGACCAGCAAGGAAAGACAAAGTTCAAAAGTGCTGTTTGCTACTTCGGGCTGGTGGCTGAGCCTGAAGCAGACACTTTGATCCCATCTGTAGTGCTAGCAGTGGGAGATGGCTGTGCCCAGACTTTACAATGGCTGCCTGAAACTGACAGTGTAAACAAGCTTTCAAATGATGTGATGAACAGTGAAAGAGGGACACGGGTGAGTTTTATTGCTAGTTAAACATCCTCATGTTCAAGCAGACTTCTGCTGGAACTTCACTTTGGTAATATTTATGAACCTGGGTAAAAATGGTGTCTAAATTGACAGCAGCAAATTAAAGCACAGCTGCTGAATTACCCAAGCTGTAAATGAAATCAGAGAGAACACAGACTACTTGTTGCTTTAGGTGTAACAGACCTCACACTATTGTACTTCTCAAGTCTTATAAAGTGCTTAGTGCAACTTTGAATTTTTTGTGCAGTCCCAGATATTTTATCTGTAGAAAACTTTAGCGGCTGCGCTTCCCAGGGAGCTGAAATGCTTTCATCTTCCTGGTTTAGATGATGGGTACATCAAAAGCCTGAAAGACGAATCATTTCCCTGTTTTTACAAATGCTTGAGCTCTGAGAAGCTGGGGGAGGTGTGTGAAAAATGTCCCCGTGAAATCTGCTGGGACATATGGAGCACTTAAGAACTTAAATGTAAGACTAGAAGGATATATACCTCAGGCTGTGAAAGTAAGCTCCCCACTGTCACATCGAGTTGCTCTTATATTCACTTTCACAGACTGGCATTGCTTCATTTGTGAAAACACCTGATAGCTCTGCTGGTGGGGGACCTCCTGGTTTCCAGCTTACAGGTGTTTTTAGTAAATCCATCCTATTTACTCTGCAGATGAATTGTTTTCAGTTTGAATTTTTCCTTTCTGATGTCATGGTTATTGCCTCTTAGTGCATCTGCATGCAGCAGCTGTATTTCTCCGTTGCCCTTCACTGGGCTGGGTTAAAAAAGTTGAACTCTGTCCATAATGCCTGGCTATTGGGTGTAACTGCCTAAGAGACAAATAGTTCCTGAGCCTCCCTTTGTCCTGCGTTGTTGTCAATGCTTGTTACTTAGGCTTCCAAATTGCATACCAAATACCCCATCAAATCTCTCACATAACATCCACGTTTTAATAGTGTTATTTACTAAAATGTAGAAGAGTGGGGGTTTTTTCTTTCCCCATCCAGACACATGGGAAACAGCATGGGGTTCCGTAGCTTCGTGTGGTTCCTTTGCCACATGTGGTGGCATTGTAAGTGTTCCCAGTGGCTGGCGGAATAATTAACCTGGCTTTAATTATTTGAAATGCTATTATTGTAGCAGGAGGGTACATAATGTGAACATTAAGGCATTAGGATGAAATTCATTCCATCAGAGTGGCCAGGAATTCCTGCAGAGCAGGCTGCTAGGGGACTTGAAATCCTACCAATTAGTACCGTGAGCCCTTTGGGCATTGCTGGCTGGTAAGCCGCTAGCTGAACAGAGCACTGCAAACAAGTCAGGCATTGCTGGAGCTGCAATTGCCTGTTTGCTCCCACCCAGGACTCTTGTGTGGCCTGCCAAGAGACCTGTTGTCTGGGGGTTAGGTAATGATTTGTGCTGCTTTTCAAGCCTGATGATTTCTGCTGCTTTTCAAGCCTGATGATTTCTGCATCTGAAATACTTTTGTGTTCCCCAGCAACAGGAGTGGGAAGCTGTAGCTGTAACCACATTGATGTCTTTGGTTGAGACTTCAACAGCACAAAGCAGCAACTTTCAGCTCCATTGTTAACAGTGCACAGGGAGATTTAAGTTATCTTCCCTCTCCATCCCCTCCAGCATTTTGCAGAGCAGAGGTACATCCAGTGAAGAGCCAGGGGTTAGCCTGCACTGTGAGGGTCTGTACAGCTTCCCATGTCAGGGGCAGGAGAGGAGCCACAAGGCCAAGGATAACTCTGAAACGGGAAGGTTTCTCCTGGTGGAGGTGTTTAATGCAAACAGCAATTTTTCTCCTGCTAGACAGGAGAGAGAATCCACCACCCTCATTGAGTTAGCTGGTGAGCAGAAAGCAAGGTTTCTGTCCCTGCTCCAGCTAATTTTCCAGAACAGAAAACCTTCAGTAGGGGATACTGAGGGCCAAACTAAAACAGACTGAGTAGCCAATATTAATCCTCATGTTAAAGCACCCCTGTACAATGGAGACAAAAGTTGCTTGAAGATGAAGAATTGGGATTGGCTTTTTTTGACTCCACAGTAAGTATTGTTATTTTACTTAGGATTCTCCTGAGGTTTTGTCATCTGACGAAATAGCAATAGATCTCCAATTCACTTAAGAATGAGGGAATACTGGCAACTCACAACTTTTTCAACATCAATAACTCTTTCCAACCCAGGTATAGTCATGGTAACTCTGGTTCTGTTATGTCAATTTAGCACTTCATGGTGGCTTTGATGTCTGCAGCTAAATGTGTATCATTCTGCAACTCAGAGGATTTCACTGCATGGCAAGTTATTAGATGTCTTGAATGTGTATCTTAGGATCTTCCAACACAGAAAACAGTCAAAAGCCTAGGTGCTATTTCTTATTATTACTACAGAGTAGTAGGTGTCAGAGGCATGATCAAGCCTGGCAACGGGGAAAATTTAAAACAAGTCCTGCTGTAGCATGGCAAAAAATCAATGGCACCTCCCCAGTAGCCCCCCAGCTCTGTTTAGATGAGGATGGAACCTGAAAAGTTATAAAGCCCATGCCATTGCTTTTGGCTGGTTTTCTAGTGTGTCTGAAATAATGAGTCAACACATGACTAATCAGCTGCAAGCCCCACCACAGAGGGCCAGCTAAGCGCTAGGCAAGGCTAAACCTGCCAGTGCTGAAGCACAGCAGAAGTTAGACAAACAGCTACTGTCTCATAGGATTTGCAGCCTGAGCGCTCTCGCTGCTGGTGTTGCCAGCTATGCTGGAACCTGTGGGTTTCTTCTTTCTCAAACTAAACTGCACAAATCAATGTTGCCATGGAGAAGTGCCACGTAATCATCAAGGGCAGACGATGAACTAATTAATTGTCGACATCTGACTGCAATAGCGATAATACCCCTGGGATATAAACCAGTTACCATTAAATTCAAATAACCATTTTCAGGGAAGCAGTATTTCCTTCAGTATAATAATAGTACTGGCTACTACATTATACTACATCAGCTACAATGCATACAGTTTAGGCAGTGATGGATGTGTAACCCTACGGTCAGCTAGTTATGAGTGAAAAGATACATCTGATTTCTACCTTCATTTGTGCAGATAGGAAAGTGGGCATAGGAAAGTGGAGAAGAGGTTCTTTCGTGCCCAAACCATGCACATGCTTGGGTCACAAACTTGTCAGCAGAAGATATATGAAAACTTTTTCTTGTTTACTATTTCATTATTGGTCTAAACGTGATGCTCTGAAGAAAAGAACTCATTGATTGCTGTGGAATTTCTATGCAACTGTTCTCTCTCTTTTTTTGATTGCTTGCCCTATTTGTTTTTGGCTGGGAAAATCCTTAGTCCTGTCTTCCTGTCCTAAGCTGCTTGCTGAAGAACTTTATTGAGCAGTAGCATGTAACAAGTTTAAATAGAAGTCTTACTTTACTAGAAGTGCCGAAAAACAGCTCACAAAATGCATAAAGATGTTAAATTAGTTTGGGAAACTGGATATAAAGTGTGAATTCTAAGGATTCTAAATCTTTCTAACATGAAGACATTGATCAGTCTTATACCAAGGGTACGTCAAAAAATAGCAAAAGGCTGGAGAAAGAGGTAAAAAAGCAAGTTGCTTGTGAATTGAAATGGAATTTTTAGTTGTTGAGAGAAGCAGTTAGGCACAGGAGGCAGCCTGCCTTACTCTGTGGTGGCTAAGGGAAGAGGACAAGGGGAGATGCCACAAATAGCATATGGGCTGGTAGGTCAGAAGGAAGCTGGGATGCCCTTTTAGTGTACTCTGTGCAGCTCAGGACATGTAAGCTCATCAGTCAGTGCAGAAAAAGGCAGAGAGCATTTCTTTACCTAATGTTCAAAAATGCTTTGAAACAAAGAGCGGGGCTTTTTTAGGAGGATGCATGGATTTGTCTGGCTATAATCTAAATTTGTCTGGCTATAATCTAAATTGGCACATGTTGTGCTTATCCAGGCCTGGTTATATCCCCTGCAACTCTACTCCTGCACCTCAGTAAGAAATGTTAATCTGTAGTTACAGTGGAGCCTGGATTGGCAGCATGGAAGAACCTGGGGAAACAAGCATCTAGACCCACTACTGAATGATAAAGAATATTTCAATTAATCAGAAAGCCTGCAAGAAATCCTTCACAGTGCCATGGCATGTTGAGCAGGACACTTGTAATGCTCTTCCAAGTGGAAGATTGAGTGGGTAAATTGAGAATTTACTCAGACTGGCCAAAGATGCATTTCTGCAGCTGCTTTAGTGTTTGAGCTTCATTTTCAATTCTAAAGGCAGATTTGTAAGTGCCTAATGAGATCTGCCTGGTCTCCAGCTGTGTGTGCTGTTACAAACAGTGCTGACCTGTCTCAGCTCTCTGGCTGTACGGAGGAGAGCAGTGTGCTAATGAGGGGCCTTGGCTGTGTTTCCTGCCCTCCTTCTGCAAGCAGGGGGACTGCCTGGACAGGCAAGGGAAGGGAAGCTGGGTGTCGTGGGATGGTGTGTGCTACGAATATGTGGAGAAGGGTGCTGTGGGCAGACCTTGGATCATAGGGAGGAGGAGGATGTCCTCACTAACATCTGTAGCAGCTGCCTTGATTTTGGGGAAGTATATTCAGCAGGCAAGGCAAGTCTGCTATGTGTGGGCACTGCTAGGCTGCAGTTGTGAGTCCAGGATTGAGTGCATGCAGGCTGATTGACTTCAGGTGGCAAACCTGTTGTGCTTCTGCATGTATGTGTGGTGGAAAGGCCTGGCTGTTGCTGCAGTGACATTACTGGGCTGGATTAACCAATGGTCTGAACTGGTGAGGCAAATGCTGCTTTCTCAAGTCTGTCATACCAATGCTTGAAAAACTAGTAGATTTGTAGTGAAGTAGAGCTAAGGGGGCATGTAAGGAGAGCTGGCATTTACAGAGCAGTAGACCATCCTCTCTGTGGGTCATCCTACTCCTAATAAATTGCTTTGACACTGGAAAAAAGAGAACAGCAGAATTCTCTTTCTCATAGCTGTCTGCTTTTTTTGCCCGGTTATTTCTGCAGTGCCAAAGGGAACTCTGTCAATGTGAGTTCATTTACACAGGATTCCTGTTCCTTATCTACTGAAGCCATGAGCTCAGATATTAGAGTGTCCATTCCTGGTACAAGACTGAGAAGGATAATGCTTGGGAGCGAGTAAAAACCTAGTGGAGTCATTGAAACACTTCAGGGGTATTTTTGATCACAGACAACACTTGAATGCAGATGAGTAAATAACAGAACAAGAAATTTGCAAGAGGCTGCTGCTTGTGGTTAAAGAACAGTGAGAAGTCAAATTAGCATAGAAATGAAAATGAATAGATAGAAGGAAATGAGGAAACTAAAGTTGCACCTGTGCTAAACTGACTTGGTTGGTTAGAGTGTTTCTATTGAGTGCGAGACAAATAAGAGTTCAAACTTAGATGGTGGAAAGCATGTGCTAGAGGCTAATACAGCCTTTGTGTTACCGGAACATCTCTGTTGAATTCAAAGCTAGGAATTAGGCAGCCTAGGTGAGCTCCCTATGGAGAATAGCAACAGAAATGCTGAACATGAAAGTCCTACAGTACCACATGGTGATCCAGTAAGAAAGGGAGGTAGCAGTCACTACTGTTGTCTTGCCGGATAAGACTGAGAGGTTTGTACCATTGTGACTTCCAGAGGCTAAACCAAGTTCATCACTATCTTGCTACACACCAGAGACATCTCCTGGAGACCTTCCCTCTCCTACCCTGTGTCACACCATGTCTTAAAGCAGCCCAGGCAGCAAGCAGGTTCACAGAAATCTTCCACAGGAACTGAAAGTCCTCCAGTATGCTTTACATCTGGCTTTGCATCATATATGCTCTTCAAAGATTGTTCTCTGCATGGAGTAAATCTGTAGCAGCAGGCATGAAAACCTGAAGAGGGGAGTCACTAAGTTGTTAAGGTATAGACAGTTTATTTTCCCCCTGCTAATAACTTATTTATTTTGGTCCTTGGCATAATTTTCACAGTCAAGTAACATCTTTAATTCAAATATAATTGACTTCTCACCCCTTTTCAGGAAAAACAAATAAAGCTTCTTCAATAGAGAGGAGAAAGATACTCAGGTGGTGTGTGAATAAGCTTGAATCTGGAGCACTGAGGTCTTTTTGAGGTGAAGTGGGGGTTTCTGAGTTCTGTTGCTCACCCATTATTAATACATTTATCCTGTTTCCAATTTCTGCATATTTGTGACAAGATACCCTCATTTTGTTTGACTGTGGAATACAGAAGTTGCTATTTTTTCATGTTTAAAAAATGTTGTTTTTTCTAATATATAATTTCTCACATGTCAAGTGCAATTGTGATCAATTCTATGGGAATACTCAGGTGTAGTCTTCAATGTTTTTACTTCATGTAAATGTCATAGAACAGAAATTTCTCTAAAGAGGTTTATCTCTCCCTGTAGCTACTTAGCTTACTATAGAGTCTTTTGTCCTCCTGCTCTACCTTCTCCTTACCACTTTTCCTGTCCCAGCTAAAAACCAAGCAAATTTCTTCCTAATGTTATGGTTTTATCAATCCTACTGCCAGGCCTCAGCCCCTTACCACAGCAAGCTGGAAACATCTTCCCTTTCCATTTGGTGACTTGGCACAACATGAAAACATAGTTTTAACTCAGCTGTAGAGTGGCTGATTTTTCAAAGAGGTTGTTTCAGTCTCCCTGCTGCTTGTTTCCACCATGCATCAAATTCAACAGTTCATCATTTCTTGCTGTCAGGAAACTGACAGATAAGTCAGCTCCAATCTATTCACAGTTAGCTTCAGGGGGTGTTATTTTTTGGCTGGATCGAATTTGCACTGCCACCTTACTGCTCAATCCAACTGATGGGAAAGTGTGACTATTTAGGTAGAATGGGTATATTGGAAAGCCAGAACACCCTTTTGCCATAGCCTTCTGTTTGGTTGAGTTAGGCATGTTCAGTCTAAAAAGCCTAATCATTGAAACATAACACTTCACCTGAAAATTAAAAGATATGATTAGTAATATCATGTCAATAGGATAAATGCAGAGCTTCTTGTCAAAGACCAGATACAAACTAATTAACTCTTATCAGAATGACTGGCCCTCAAAACTTTTTTTCTAAGGAGACCAGTAATTACTGAAAGACAGAGTATGGGTTTGAGTAATAAATGTTGAAAGAATTAATCTAGGTAGTTAATCTAGTTAAACTTTCAGGAAGACATCTCTATCTCTGCTTTGGCAGTTCTTTAGAGAGCTAAAAGTGGAGCTTCTTCTCAAACTAAACAGACTTCACTGATTCAATAGTTTGTTTGGATTTGAGTTGCTGTACCCAAGATGAGAATCTGTCCAGGAAACGCAATGCCTTGTACTATGTGCAATAGAAAGAGACTGCACAATGCACAGACAGTTGGAAACAGGACTATGAAATTCGGAGGAAAAGGAAGTTTCCATGGGCAGTTCTGAACCCTTTCAGAAGTTCTGATTGATTTCCTTACAGGGGGTCAGTGGCAGAAAAGCTAAGCATGTGTTGGTGGCTGAGATTTATTCGTTGAGAAGATGTTAAAAGCTCACTGGAAATTAGAGAAAAGCTCTTTAGAGGACAATAGTATCACGGGGTAATGTATTCTGCTGCATAGATGTTGGGTTTGAACCTAAGCCTGCTAGCTGTATATGCTTAATTTAAAATCTCCTTCTCTACCAAGGAAACAAATCTATTAACTTGAATCCGCAACAGTTATTATCTCTCGTAAAGCAGAATGATCTCTCAACTCAAGAGAACCCAGTATGTGATTGCTGTTGTGCAGGACACGGTGGACCCCATGTGTGGTGCTCATGGCAACAGCGCAGCATTCTAGAAATGTGAACATGTAGCCGTGCATGTAAAGAGCTGCTTCTTTTTGACTGCTCTGAAATACAATTTAACCAGTGCAGTCCTTGCACAAATCATGGGCTGATAGAAAGCCTGTCCTCCAAAAAGTTTTCCCATCATCTCCAGTGAGCCTTTTTCTTTCATAATAAAATAAATCTTAGCTGAATGGCATGCTTGCCATCTCTCCTACTGAATTATTTATTCACTTCCAGCACTTACTTGCTCATTTGAAATCCTGTGCTGTCATGTATTCTGTCTTTGTTCAGTCTGAGCAGCTGCTCAGACTGTCCATAACCAGGCAATTTACTCTGCCTTGAAAAAAGGATAGTTTGGAAGAGGCAGGCTTCTTCCCTCCCACCTCCTTTGGCCTCTTGGTTCGATTTGGAACCAATAAGTAAAACAAGAGGAAAATATGCTGCAGAAAAGTGATAGACTTGAGCTCAGAATGGAAATAGCAACTGTATGAGTGCTGGGTCCTGCAAAAGGCTGAGGCATTGATAAATCCATGTGTGTCAGTATTCTTGTAAAGTGGTTATGATGGTCGCATAGAAATGCCACGGAGGGAATATCAAGTCCTGACACATGAAAACTCACCCTGATATCACAGTTGAAATTGTGTCTTGGGTTTTGGCTGACATTGGTGGTAAATGAGTAACAGGAAAGCCTTCCTTTATAAAATTGATGCTGCTGTTGTGATTCCTTCTGTCCAGTTCTGTATTGCTGTGAAGTTGTCCCAACAATTGTTGGACTAAAGCCTGAACCCATTTTCTAGTTTTCTGATTGTTTACGACTTGATTTAGGTCCATTTGACATTCTGGCTGTATTTTTCTTTGTTCTTTTAAACACTGTCATCTTAACAGCACAAGTGCCTGTTCCAGAACCTGCCATTTCTTAAGATTAACGTGATGTATTTGTTCTGCGTGTCAACTTTGTCTATTCTGTTTCCTTTCCCTAAAATAGCAGGTGGGGAGGAGAGGCAAATTTTCCAGAGTGTGTAGGTATACCCCAGAGGACAGCGAGTCCCCAGAGCAGGAGCATGTTCAGCCTCTCACAGGAGTGACATTGCAGCGAGACCCTTGGGAAGATGCCCTGATGATCTAATGAGTAGTCTGGTGTATTCTGTACTCCTGTGCTTTGCAGCAAGGTAGGTCGAGGATTGAGCTGTACCTTTTTTCACCACCCTGCTGCTGAGCTCTGTAGTACCATTCAATAATAGAGAGGGGGGAAAAAAATGCTTAAATGACATGGTTTGAAGTGGAGAGGGGGAAAAAAAAAGGAACTGTCGTGGTTCAAACCCAGCCGGCAACTTGGAACCACGCAGCCGCTCGCTCACTCCCCCCCTTTTCCTTCCTCCCCCCGCTCCCGGAGGGATGGGGAGGAGAATCGAAGGAATGTAACTCCCACGAGTTGAGATAACAGCTCTCCAGTAACTAAGGTATAATACAAACCACTACTGCTACCAGTAATAATGATAAGAGGAATAACAAGGGAAAAGGACACAACCGCTCACCACCCGCCGACCGATACCCAGCCCGACCCGAGCAGCGATCTGGGCCTTCCGGGTAACTCTCCCCAGTTTATATACTGGGCATGACGTGCTGTGGTATGGAATACCCCTTTGGCCAGTTTGGGTCAGGTGTCCTGCCTCTGCTTCCTCCTGGCTTCCCCTCCTCTCTGGCAAAGCATGAGACTGAGAAAGTCCTTGGTCAGAGTAAACATTACTTAGCAACAACTTAAAAACATCGGTGTTATCAGCGTTGTTCCCAGACTGAAAGTCAAAACCACAGCACTGCCCCAGCTACTAAGAAGGAGAAAAAATGACTGCTGTAGCTGAACCCAGGACAGGAACAAAGGAACAGGCAAAATGCTCTGTGTTCTTGTTGCTTCTGTGCTGTTATTTGAGCATGAGTGATCATTGCAGGCATTTAAAACTCACATGGGCTCAGAACACTGGCCTGGAGAGGCTGATCTGCAGACTGACAACCCACGTTGATGTGGAGACTGTAAACAGCCCTTGGCGACTGTGGTATTGCAGGATGCCAGGGACACCTGTAGGTGAAGTTACTACTGCAAGAGCTGGTGAACAGCAAATTCTGCTATATGAGTAGGAGTTAAAAAGAGAGCATTAATAATCAATACTGTTGAATGTGAATTGTTGAAAGATGAGATATTTCAGACTTCCTATAGCTTTTTTGGAGGTTTTCTCCCTTGTTAGGAAAGGTGATGCCATCAATTAAACTTCACTGGCACTCTGAAGGTATTCCTTGGTATGCAGGGCTTGCAAGCAAAGATTTCTTTGTGAAGATACCAGTTTAAGTCCCATCTGAATAATTTTATCCTGAAAAGATAATAGGGTGATATATTTTTCTTTTCACTGAGCTAAAAATTATTCCTTGCTAGAAATGGAAATGAGGAAAAATTATACTGGCATAAAAGCATCTTAAAATAGCTCCTACCTGGAGTTAGCAACCTTTTTGGTGTGCCAGATAACAATTTGCCCTGCCAAATTACAGGTGAGGCATGCCCCTAAACAATGCTGGAAGATTTCCTCTCGGAGGCAAAATGCCACTCAGCAGCTGACGAGCAGTGTGTTGCCTCTAAAAGAAGATTGGATTTCCGGGTAACCTGAGTTCAGAGTGTGCCCAAAGCTGAAGGTTGCTGCCTCTCCCCAGATGTCACAGCTTCCACAAATGTAGTGCGTCGGTCCAGTCTTCTCACAGGCTGTGCTGGGCAGATGCGCCAGACGCAGCAAAATCCAGAGGTTGCTTTAATTGATCTCTGTTGTGAAGCTGTATCAAAAACAAATTGCAGCTTAGGAGAACTTGCCAAAACCACAAGTCTTGAAGCTCATACATGTTGTTGCCTGTGTGGTTGCAAAGTCGAATAGATCTGGACACCTAGAGAAATCACTTGGAGAACTCCTGCCCATGCTGGGATGAATATTCCTGTTAAACCTTAAAATTACTTTTTTGGGGGGAAAGGTAAGCTTTTCAGTTAGTGTAAATAATTGTATTAGAAATCATAACAGGTAATTCCAAAGTCCAGTCATGTGTTTATATGAGATATAAAATATCAAGAAAATATAAAGGGATGAATCACTGTGTCTGGCTTCTTAAAAATTATTGTATTAATACTCAATGTATATTGACATAATCTCCAGGAAGTTTCCCAGCAGTGTTTTATCTCTAGCATTTCTGGATCAATAACACAAAATTAGAAATGATACAGCTTTTTTCTCTAATGGCAACTGCTGACTGGCTCAAAAATGATTCCAGTCAACTAATTTTATTTAGAAGCCTTTGTCTCTAACTGTAAGATGATGATTAGTTATAATAATATGCTGCTGACAATTGATGAGTCATGCCGATAGTCAGATCAAGAGGATTGAACGGCAAATCTAAATATAAAGATACAAACATATTGGAGATTTAAAAGTCTATTATCAAGGGCATTACTAGCATAGCTGTTGGAATACCTGGGGGGAATATAATAAGAATTGTTTGCAATATGAAAATGTCCATAAACCCCTGTTGTTGCTTCTTGCAGTGATTGATCTGACAAATAACTTGGAAACTTTTTATTCTAGCATGCTTTTACCTGTGCAATGCACACCAGTGCCAGGGTGCCTATTGCATGTGAAGTTTTATTTTTGCTGCTGAAGGTCGGATTAGATTCTTAAAACTCTGCTGTCATCTTCCCCTTTTCATTTTTTCCATTAGTAGAAGAGGGCATAAAGACTCCTTCCTGAGACTTTTCAACCTCAGAGCATGTACCATGATGTCTGGTGTAGAGCCATGAGCAGTGTGTAGGAGGACTCACTAGCTTTGGTAGAGTTTACCTATGAAAAAGAGGCACTGCCTCTGGACAGCAGCTCTCTAAAGTGACAGAGGGACAAGGCCTAGGTATACAGATGTTTTATCCAGCTGTTGTCACAGTCAGGTAGAGGCTGCTGATGGATCTGTTGTACACTGCCTGATAGCCTCCAGCTATGGAGGAATAAAGAAACACCAGCTGCAAAAGTTCAAGCAAGAAGCCTGGAAGAAACTGAATCCAAATATAAGTTGGTTTGGAGAGGAGGAGCAGCTGAGCTGCTAGGCCATCTGGTAAATATGGGAGAGAGGTAAAGACTGGAAGGACTGTGGTGGTAGTGGCATACTCGTGTGTGCAAGAGGCTGGAACATAAGGGGAAACAATATCTGTAAAAGTGCTTTATCTTTCATGATACTGCCTTTGGTGCCAATTCTTTCATATGTTTTGCAGAAAAACTAAGGTCTTCATATGGAAATCTTTTTCTTGAAACTCAGAGTGAATAAACGGCCCCTAAAGTTAATTGCACAGTTCCTTTGGACGTTGTTATTGTCTCTCAACCTTCAGCATCATCACAATAGAGACAGTGTTCTAGGTGGTATATGAAAAGTAAGAGAAATCTTATTTTCAGGAATTCTTACTTTTCAAGAGAAGATCTGCTTCGGATTTGTTTGCTGATTTATCAACCTTCAATATGTGTGTGTTCTGCAACTTTTGTACCCTGCTTTTTTAAAATAATAATTAAAAAATCACAACTGCTCAAATCGTGATGTGTGCTTTGTTGGATTCATCTGAGTTTGCACTTTCTACAAGTTATTCTATCTTGTTGTTTTGATGCATTAGGAATCCCCTTTAGATTCTTATCTACAAAGGATGTCTATGGTTTACAGCTCTGTTCTGGAGTCATACCTTCAGCTTTCAAGTTCTCTCCTTCCTCCCTGTGCAAGCTACTCTGCTGATAGTTGTTTAAGCGTTATAGTGGGAGGAGGGGAAGAATCAGGCATGACCTGAGTGCTCTGCAGCTGTAGCAAATTTTACAAGGTACACAGGCATGTAAAACTTCTATTTCAAGTTCAGGAAGGAGCTGCATGTATCTAACAGCTTTGTTAATGACAACAAAGAAAGAAGGTTAGTTTCCAAATAAATTTAGAGCTTTAAAAAGTATGTGAGAATTGCGGGAGAGAATATATTAAAAACTTTGCAAAATATGATGATGTTCCTTGTAAAAGTCGATATCTAAAACTGTCTTGGCAAGTAAAAATGTTGCCAAACAGTAGCTTCACACTTTTGCTTATATGGCTGCAAGAGAAATATGTGGCTGTGGAAAAACTTTGCTGTGAGCATGTGTTAGCTCAGGTTATCTAGCATGGGTTTATGCAGCCTGTCTCAGAGAGGGCTCAGAGAAGCCCTTCTGCTTCAAGAAAATATGCCAAAATAAGTGTTTGAACAATGATTCTTTTAGCTCTAGAAAAAAGGGTTGCATCCCTCTAAGCTTTATTTAGAGAATGGGACTCGCCTGAATTTGCGCCTCCAATTTACTGCTCTTCCATGCCTCTCCTCCCTCAGCTATTGTAGCTGACCAATTTGGGCAGGATCCCATATGAAACAGAAGTATGAAGTGAGGCTGTCTCCAGAAAGAGTGTGTCTCTGTGCCCTGACTGCTGCACAGGAGCCTGGCTCAGGAGGATACCATGGAGTACAGTCAGCTGGCTGGTGCTCAGAGGTTGCCCCTCTCCTGAAAG
Organism: Nestor notabilis; assembly: GCF_000696875.1. Taxonomy (NCBI): domain Eukaryota; kingdom Metazoa; phylum Chordata; class Aves; order Psittaciformes; family Psittacidae; genus Nestor; species Nestor notabilis. The sequence continues at coordinate 99,562 of NW_009933220.1, read as the reverse complement.
GCAGGTTCTCTGAAGAACTTGTGGCTCACAGTATAGATGATGACTGATGTACTGAAAAATGTTATTGAAGCAGACCCCAGGCACTAAAGCAATGGAGGTTTCCTTGCTCAGCCCACTGGTTACATGCCAGGAGGTCGATGGCTTATTGTAGCTATTTCATGGCATGTTGTTCAAATGACTGAACTATATGGGGGAGATGAGAAATGATGACAGCTTCTACCAAATTGTTTTTGATCATGAAGGAATTATTTCGGGTGTCATATGAAGTTAAAGGTTCAAAGGACTTGTGAGTGGGAAGTGTGATAATTTCAACAGAGCTCTGCTGAAGGGAGAGAAAACATGTTCACTGGATAGCCATGTGCCTCAGTAGGTCAGAAACAAATTTGTTTGATGTAGATGATGTTTAGCTTTGTAGATAGAAGGAAAAAAAATAGTACTAAGGTATTTTCTTTAATGTTACATTCAGTACACGTGTCGCCTTGTATAAAGAAAAAAGAGAGATGTTAAGGCAATAGGACACATGTTAATCATAATTTTCTTTCTTGGATCACTGTTAAGCAGCTGTCTTATTCATTGCTTCATTTCCACTAGGGGCCAATATATTGGAATTACAGTACTTTTATAGCTGCATCTGCCTGAGCCCACTTTGGAAATATTGGCTCATTAGCAGGAAGCCACTCTAAAATGCTCCACCTTGCTTCTCTCTGGCTCAGCACAATCAGTATGCAGAGAAAGCACAGCTTTTTCACTCAGCTATAAACTGAAAAAAGGACTGCTGTTAAGTTTCGTGTGCACGGGTCATGCAGCATGGACTCGGGACCTCATGGCACGTGGTGGATTGCAGCTTGGCTGCATGATGTCCTGGAGGGTGGGTACTGCCTATGTGTGGGAGGATCCATGTAGCTCAACTGGAAACTTAAGATCAAACTGTTTCATAACGTGTCTGTTGTTTGTTTTTTCCAGCTGAGCTGTTTACACTAAGATCTCTTTTGTAGTATTGCAACATGTGTGTTTCCATCATCACTTTCCTCTCTTCTGCCTCTGTGAATCAGCAAAGACTTGTGTAAAAATGAAGAGAATTAACTTGGCAAGTACTCAAAGGCTCTTAAGGTTGAAGGAGAGATGGAAGCAGATGTTCAAATGTGAGTAATCCTGCTTTTTGTCCTTTGTCGGGAATGGATGTTGTCAGCCTGGTGTTGCCTCTGAGTCTGAAGCACGGGAAATAAGCATAGTGTAGGCATGAGGCCACACCAGCCAGGGAAGCTTTGAGTTTAAATGTAGCTCCTTGAGGGTTTCCAAATTGAGGTTCAAGGTGGTTTCAGTTGCTATTGGAAATTTCAAGGCATGTTCTCGGCTTGTGAATCAAGAGGTTGAATTATTGCACACAAACCGAGCATGCAGACAGGCAAGTGTTCTCAGACTCACTGGAAACAGCACTTTATCCACAAGTATATCAGATCTAAGGGAGGATTAGCCAACTGGTTGTGCAGAAAAACTTTCCAACTGTTCTCTGCCATTCTTTGGAGGAAAGTAAACAACACAAAGTACCTTGAGGGCAATCAATGACAGTCTATTCTAGCCATCTTGTGCTATTGACCCTACTTGAAAATGAGTTGGACTAGATGATCTCTAGAGTCTCCTTCCCACCTCAACTACTCTGTGAAAACACAGTTGGTTTGTGTTTGACGTGGAAGCTTGATTGAGAATGACTTCATTCAAGTACAGTTTGGATTAAGGTGAATAGGTTTAGCTCAAAACAGAGCAACTGTTCTGGTTTTGTGAATATATGTAACAGTAGAGGATATACTTACAATTTTCAGTCTTCTACAAGATGCACTCTGTGTGGTGCTTGGTATAATGAGGATGTAGCACTGCAGACCCTGCTGAGCATAGAAGGGTATGTTCTTCAATGCCTTTTCTCTTTCTTTGGAAGTCTCAAAAGATAGCTGTAGGCAATTACTTACTTCCACAAATTGGACTTTTCTGGATTGCATGAAATATTCCACTGTGCAGGCACTTCAATATGTATTAATATGTTTTGCCTGAAAATGTGGGGTTTTTTCTCTGCCAGAAGGTGGTAACATCTGTTTCTTCAAACTACATTATACTTGAAAAAAAAGACTATTTCATTTAGTTTATGCTGTCAGGACTTGACTGACTTTTTCACAGCCTAGTAGATTAAGATCCACTATATTTAGTTTCTGTGAAAGCCATTTAGTCTAGGCAAAAGAGAGAAAAATTTGCAAGTACTTTTCTGACATCAGATATTCTCTATGAAGCACTGTATTCAGAAGAAAGTGGACCAGCAGCTTCCCCTCCCACTCGCACTTGGAGATAGACATTGAGGAGATGCTTGAAAAGAGGCATAGGCTGGTTTTGTGCTCTGCTAAAGCTGCAGTTTATTTTTTTGCATTTTTTCATGGCGCGTTTCAACAGAACCAATGACAATGTTGACCGAAATTTGGCCGCAAACTTGTGTAAAGTGAGGCCACAACAAGGTGGTAAAACTTACATAGATGAAACCTTGTCAAAATGAGCACAAATGATAAATGATTTGGTAAAGTTTCAGTATCTTGAATCTAGCCATCAGCAAAAACCAAACCAAACCAACCAAACCCTGTTATTGGCTGACTAACAAGCATTATGTGCTCAGCCAGAAATAGCTGACTTGTACTTGGTGTTTCTAGAACACCTGCTTTTGAGGAGTTGCACCATTTCCCCATTTCCAGTTGCTAAACTCACAATTTCCATCATTTTCAATCTAACCTACATTTATAGAAACAAAAACAAACCCAGTGATTCTCGGGAGCAAAGGTTGTTAATTAAAGAATGTGGTGCATCCTCATCCATTTATAGCTGGATCTGGAGTTTTGGGGATTTTTTTCCTAAATCATCTTTTAACTGTCTCCCAAGAATTTACTTGAGTTAGGAAAGGCTGTAATTTGCCTTATGGGACTGGAAACAACCCTGAGAAGTACACGCTACTTTTTAACGGCTGCAACTGTGCAGAAAGCTTGATGATGCTGACACCTGAGCTTTCATGCTTTGGGAATAATGGTCACTAGAGCCATTCTTCCCTGTTTACTTTGTAAGCTTAATCACTTTGTAAGGCCTTAGCAATAATTCTTATTAGACTTCGCCTGATTTCGTCTTAGCTGCCCTTCAGTTTTGTTTAGCTGCAACAACGTTTTTATTTCAATGGCAAGGAGTCTATTGCCTTATTTGTTTTGCTCTTGCTTCATTTTGTATAATCATGTGGATTTTTATATATATATTATATATTTATATATAATTTTATCTAGGCAACTGTAACAAGTAGCTATTAGAATGAAACCTTGATGGCCTTAGTGTAACATAACATGGAGTAACGTAGATGTGGTATGACAGCAGAGGCCACCAAAGGAGCTGCAGGATGTGGTGTAGAGGAGCAGAGGCACAGTGTGGTAACAGAAGAGGCAAAGGATAATTCTGGAGGGCTATCAGCAACTCAGCCATGCTCAGTTAAAGAACTGCAGAGCTGGACAAAACCACTTTTAGTGGTAACAAAGAGAAAAAGAGCAGGTATCTGACCTAGAGAGAGTTTCTTATCTATAGCATATCTGGACATAATACGAAGTTGCACATGACCAAAGAAAGATTTAATTGTAGAATTGTGCTAGAAAATGTGTAAGAACACTCAAATGTGGGTCCTGGAGAGAAAAGGAAGAAACTATTGAGAGCATACTCCCGTGCAAATGAGAGAAAGAAATCCCATCATGAACATGATGCTCCTTCTAGCAAAGGGTGCTCACAACTTATTACAACCTTGTCCTTCCTCTCCCAGCTGATTCTTGAGACAGACTTACTGTCACACTTGAAAGCCAGAGGGCAGGGTAAGAGAGAGTATAATATGAGAGAACATTTTTGTATAGTATTCTTTGACTGTATTACTGAGCTGCGCATCGTATTGTTTAGATAATTGGGACTCCAAAGGTTAGTATCATTGTAACTGCACTGTAATAAGTTTATTGGGTTTTACTTAGGCTGTTAAGATTTTAATTAGTCTAACAATAAATTGGCTTCTCAAATGAAGTGTTTCCCCTTTTGCCTATAATAAGGCTTTGAGTGTAATAGCTTGTCACACAGGTACTACAAGGATTGAAGAATGACGAGTTTGTTCACAGAGAACAAACAAAGGACTGTGCTGATGCACAAAAGAAATCACAGAGAGAAGGAGACAAAGCCAGAATGATCTTCATCCCAATGACTAATGATAGACTACTTGCACTGTATTACTTATGTTATTTTAGCAATCTCCCAAGAAACCCAGTGGGAAGTGTTCCTGGTGATGTATGAAAGAAGCCAAAAAAACCCAAACCCCAAACCAGCTGTCTGAAAGAATTTTCTTGCATTAGGTAAAGCAGGGGTATGATGAGGGGAAAAAAGTGTTCAGTTGAGATAGCCTGTGTAATTCATGCCAATTTCTACTCTTAGTTTAGTTCACAGTTGATTTGCTTCATACCGTTTGCAGCAAGGGTAAGCACTACAGGTCTGATTCTTTAATGTTCCCAGTGTATTTTTGGTAAGTGCTGAGGTTTTTTATTGGAGGTTTTTTTGGTTTGTTGGTTTGAGGTTTTTTTTTCCTTTCCAGATGGGCTATTTCAGCAATGTGATGGAATTGGGAAATTGCCATGAATTTGGCATCAACTAGAGCCAGCCACAAATTTAATCAAAGCCAACTGACAAATTAGGTACAGCACCGTAATAAGATAGTGAAGGACACTCCATGCTGTTTCTGACCTCCTTGAGAAGTACTCCAACTCTAGACCATACATCTTTCTCATGAAAGCACTACTGTAAACAGCTCCCAGTAGCTGTGACATCTAAGGACTGTTTAGGTCATGCACATCTGTCTTTACCTGGTGCTGGCACCTGAAATTACTGAGTTAACAGTTATGTCAAACAATTGATAGCTGTGTATTGTGACAATTCCTAAGGAACAATCAAAGCCTGTTGTAATTCCTGTGTGTAATATATTTCCTTAAACTTCTCAGAGAAGCTGGTTTTATGCTTTGAAGATTTACTGGTTTTCACTTAACGGAAACCGAAGATTGTTACTTAAGGCTGTAGGGAGTGAAAGGTCACTTTGGAAATATTTGGAAACTAATTATTCTTTATATTCTCAGTATCTGATCTTTAATTTGGGTGTTTTATCCATAGGGGGAAAAAAACCAAACCCAACCAACAACAACAAAATCACACACACAAAAAAGCCCCTAAACAAGCAAAAAAATAAAACCCCAACAAAACCAACAAAAAAACCCTAAACCAAACAATACCAAAAAAACCCCTCAAACCCAAAAAAAACCCAAGTGGGGCAAAAGTAAGCAACTGAATACTAATGAGAATGTATTTGTTAGTAAGTGAAAAAGATGAATTTTGGACTGTAACTTACACAAACAGTTGGACACTTTCTTGCTGCTTGTAGTAAAAAGAAATACATTTCATATTGTTTCTAAAAATCTTAACATTTTAAAAAATGTTGAACTACAATTAAGATACTTGTTTTTCTTCCTTATGGTAACATGGAGGAAAAAAGCTTTTTCTGTGTATGCAATAGTTTTAGTTTCCTTAGAAAAGGAATTTAGGGGAAAAATATATTGAATTGATTTGCTCAAATCTTCATTTTCTGTGTTCCTCCAGGAAAATACTGTCCATGTTATCAGCAATAGGAACCACTCAGCAGTGCAGTAGTGTTCACAGCTTCAACCTTTCCGTAAAGGTTAGCAACACTAGATGAGTAATAGCAAGCTGTGACCTAGCTGCCAAGCAAGAAGAGAAATGAGGTTGGAAACAGCACATAAAACTCCTGTGGTTCTTCCACAGCATGCCAGCACAGAGGGAACAAATTTGGACCATGTTCTCCATGAGCATTGCTTCAGACCTTCCCTTGGTGTTGGTCTGGGAGGCTCATGCTTGGGACACCAGTGGTCAACTTCTCAAGCAGTGCATGAAGTGCCCAGCTGCTGCTGTGCGATGAGCTAGAGTGTGTTTGGCAGGATGAGGTGGGTCATGCTGCAGGCAGTGTCCCGTGGTATTGACCCAGGAGCCGTTAGCACAGGGGAAGGATGAGATGTGGGAGGACGGCAGCAGCTCCCACTTTGGGGAGCTGGTGGGAGCAGGGCTGAGAGCCCCTCCTGACTGCAGCGACAGCCCCTGAGCTTGGGGCAGGGCAGGGAGATCTCAGGAGCATGTGTTCCTATAGGATAGGAGATGCCAGTGCCCCCCAGGGGGGCTGGGGCATCTAATGTTGTTCTTAATGCTGAGCATGCAAAAGGGAGCAACTCTGGATCAAATACAACATTTGCATTGCTGAGGCATATGGGGATAATGATGATAAGTACAAAAACCTGGTGACGACCTTTGTGCTGCCATAGAGTGCCGTGTCATGCAGCACCCAGCACCCTGCCTGCTGGAGTGACCTGAGCTCCACAGACAATGAAGACAAGACTTCAGGCTCTGTTCTTGAAGTAGGAGGGCTGCTAGGAGGTAAAATTTTTCTCTTTGCCTACAAAGCAGACATTTACCTGAGGCACGAAGGAATTGATCTGATCTAGCAGCAGGAGCTAGTAATTCCTTGTGCTGCACAGCAAAAATCTTTGTTCAGTGTGTGTGGAACAGGGTCAGATAGACTTGCTTCACATCTGGAAACAAAGCAGAAAATACTGTTTTCCTTTTACCTTACACTGAGCCCCACAACATGAGTGGTTGTATTTTTTTGCTTGTTTGTTTTTTCCCTCTAATGCAGGGATGGACTCGGGTTGAAACTGAGAGGTAAGTGCGTGCTGCCCTTCTATGAAATGAGGTGCAGACCTCAGAGTCTGGGGAGAGGTGACCAACAGAGTGGCCTCATGAATTTTCTTTAATCTAGAAAAGAACTTTTGCCTTCCAGTGATGCATCTGTGTTGCTTTCCGAAGCTGACAGCCGCACTGACTGAGTGTGTTAT
>NW_009933220.1:46400-92545 GCF_000696875.1 Nestor notabilis | reverse complement strand
CTGAAGTAATGCAGTTTAAGAGAAAAGAGAGCTTATAAATGGTTATTAATCCCTTGGCATCCGCAGGTGCAGGTAGGTGGTAATTTGGTCTCCTCCACTGCATGAATTATTCACAGATTTGTTAGAATTTATAGGTAGACATTGAATGATTCTTATGTACCCAGATGAGACGAATGATTGAAATAAACATAAAACCCCCATGCCTCTGCTCCAAAGTGAGAAGTCAGTACATCTTGTCATAAAGATTGGGGTCGTCATAATCTGTCTAGTGAATTTGAGGAAGGGAAAGGGGTTTAACACAATGGAGAAACTAATGAAAAACACAGAAGAAAATTTAACAGCCATAAATGAGCTCAGTACTACTTGGAGGCTGGTCTGACATAGGTATATATTCCTCTTGCAGACAGTTTCTTGGAGAGAATATATTTTAGAGGAAGCTGGTTAGGCGTAAAGTATAGCATTAAGACTTCATCTTTGGAAGTATTGATTTACTTGGTAATTATGACTGATTATGTTCTAATGCTGTTTTGGAAGACATTAAATGAAGTGCATTCCACTACATGGGTGATCCTTGGCTTTAAATTCTAGCGGATGACAGTTACTGGGCACTTCAGTGAAGGGACAGAGGGAAACTGGCACACTGTGCCAGTGTGATCACTGTGAAGCTGTGTCATCTCTTTGAGTTCAGTAGCAGATTCTGCAAGAAGCCAGAGGAAGCTGTAACTAAGGGGTGGGTGGGAATAGATTAACTGAAATGCCTTCATCAGTCTTTTTAGAAGTAGCTTTGATATTTTTAAACCTCCTGCTCTTTTGCTCAGAAGCTGGATCATGTGAGATATCTGTTCTGCCTTTATCCGTTTTCTGTCATTCATTTCTTCTGGTCTGTGACACATGGGTAGTTTGGTTATCCACAGTTCAGTTGCTGTGCCTCCTGCTAAGACTGATGTGTTCCTATAAAAGAACCCACTTTGCTTAGCAGTTCTGTGGCTGCTCCTCTTTCCCACCTTGGTTTCTGAAGATAAAGATGCCAAATAAGAAATAGTCGTGATTCTTGGGGACATCTGGATATTTATTAAATAGGAGATATGCTTGAAGACATGGATTTCCTTCCAAAATAGTTGTAGCACACAGTATTAAAATATCAGACGTGCATCATAACTTTTAGTGTGAGATCTGATTTCAGGTTATGCAGGTCTGTTGTGTCGTCACTTGCACTAATTGCAACAGAGGTGCAATAGTTTATAATGTAACCAGAAGTATTATCTATAAAGATGATAAATTAATACATATCTTTTTTCTTCATGTCCTTGGTGGATAAGTGGGAACACATACTGCAACACAGGATGGACTTCAGTAGAGCTTGCTAAGGATAAAGACAGCAAAGCCTCAGCACAAGCGGCATACAGTGGCACAGCTGTGGAGTCTACATTCATGAAAGTTAAAAACAAGCCAGGAAGGAGCCTGCCTGAAATAGCTGTAATTAATAGGTGCCGTTAACTCTGCCTTGCTGCCTTCAGTCCCTTCTTAATATTTGGTATGATATTTCTGTGGTTTATATGAAGTATTTCTCTGTTAGAACATTGTTAGCAGATTGTGTGTGTTCAGTTACTGTCATTTGTCAGTATATTACCCTTCCATGTTCTGTTAGTAATAGTATTATGCAGCTCTAATATGTGAAGTTCATAATGCATACAGGCTGTAATAGCCTGTAGAAAGTCCTCATGCTTACAAGCCTACAGCCTGAATAATAACCAGGTGAAAAGCGTGAGATGGAGTACAAATAGTTTCTGAAGAAGGTCATGTTTTCCTCACAATGATGTGACCTGAAACATGTCTTTTGAGTCCAGGTATCAATTTGCTGTTTATGAGCGGAAGGAACTTTCAATAAGGCTGGAGATGGCAAGTTTCACAGGGTTTCTTTCTGCTTAGTGATGGATTATAGATAAATACCTTGGCAAATTTGAGCTCACAAATTATCTGTTGAGAGAGATGAGAGAAAGGGGGGTTTGCTTCTATCCTGTGAGAAAGAGAACAATGCAACTGACCCATATGGGCTTTGTGCTTACATGTGGTTTGGCTTTTTGGGAACATCATTCTGCAGCATATCAAAGCTCAACATACAGAAGAAATTCTGTTGTAACTGATATTCTTTTTATGAGCAATCAATTTGTCTGATGCCCAAGCCTTTAAACCTAGCCAGCAGGAGAATTCTCTATTAAGACTTGACTGGCAGACAAACAGAACTGGAGTTTTAACTATTTCTGTTATATCTGAAGCATTTGGGTTTCCTTTATAATACCTTAATTATAAAATCTATGCTTTTAGGACAGCTCTTAATTAACTAACTTGTTTAATTTCTTCCTGGCATGTGTATTTCCCAATTCCAGCCAACACTGGCTAGCCAAAGGAGCTCTCTGCAGACTGAGAATCATTTAGATAGTTTATTTTACTGCATGCTTAACTCTTTGCATATCAGTGCATATATCAGCTCATGGATTTGGATCTATCAAATGGAGATACCAAATGCAGTTGGACTTGGTGATCCTTATGGGTCCTTTCCAACTCAAGGTATTACATGATTCTTTTTTATACAGATAGGTCAATTACAAGGATGACACTTAAAAGCTGGGCTCCCAGCTCCTCTTAAATGCTCTTTCACTGCTTGGGATTCCAGTTAGGAAAGATGGGAAGTGGAATTAGGACAACCTTTTACAGGAAGTATCTGCCTAATTTGCAAGCCCTTACAGTGCTGCTGAAACAGGAGGGTAAAGAAACGCAGCCTGTGCTTGAGACAAACACTGCAGCTAGGATCAAATGCTCATGGTGTCTTCCCTTGGCACAGCTTCCCCTGTGCTGGCACAAGCATCTTACCAACAAGTGTCTCTAATCCCAGTGGGAAAATTTCCATTCCATCTTGTGCAGCTCCAAAACCTTAAGTGTGAAACAAGGGGGTAAAGACTGCTGAGCAGGAGTGATTTGCCCATGGAGCTTTATTGTTACTCAGCTTATTATTGCTACACTTTAAGCAAAGGCTAACCTCTAAACCACATTTTTACCAAGTTCTCTATGGAGGAATAAAAAAACGTGGCTTTGAACGAATGTCTTGTCATAAGATGGAGAGTCATGTCTGCTTCTTGTTTCGATCTCACTTTCTGGCCAGCTTGGAGGTTGTGTGCAGTTCTGATGAATATGCTGCTATAAGTCCATCTTAGCAGGGTAAATATAGCTTTGTCTACTCATCAATATATTGTCGATGAAAGAAGTGTTTGTCTTTCATGGTTGGGCATGCATGCTGAAGCCTTGGCTGAAAGCCTTTTGTTCTTGTTTTATATATGTGAAAGAGACCAAAAAATGGGGAAAATAAAGTAGGTTTGATTGCAGCAGAGTTGTGTGTTTTTATTGTCTTGCTTTTCCCCACAAATTGGTCAAAATGGAAATGAAAAATTACTGTTGTTTTCTAATGTAACCAGTAACCTAAATAAGTTTTCTGAAGTTTCAGATTTTGGATAATGAATGCACACAGAAGCCTTGGAGTCAGTCATACTTGTGTGATATTTTCTCTCTCCAATTTGCAATGAAAAATAGTAATAAAAAAAATTAAAATCTAGAATTCAGTGCTGCTTCAGAGGCTTTTCCTTTAGCTCTGAATAGGGTACTAATTGCAGAGATTTGACAGCTCTTAGACATTCATCACTTGTACTTGCTCTTACTTTAGATGTTTCATTTAGTTGCAAAATAATTCTTCTTGAACTTGTTATTGTAATAATTGCCATTAATAACCCGGCAAGGTAGTTGTCCTTTGGCATTAGATCAGGGCAAAAATGATAGAAAGATAAGTCTTGTTCGAAGACTTAGAAATCTAGTATAATCAGGGGACTGAGAGCAGATGGGGGGGATGGTGAGGAAGAGAAATACCAGAAACAAGATGTCATGACAGGCATCTTTAGATGTTTGCAGTTGAGATTTATGCAATAGGCTTATGCAATATGGCTGTGCTGGTTTATAAAAGAAGATGACAAGGAGTCGGGTGCAAAAGAAATAATGAGGATAAGGCAGATGAAGGCAGAAGAGAGTGAAATTGCAGGTGGTTGGGAAATATTTTGGAAGCAGAAAAAAGCCATGTGCTGAGAGTGGTATTGGTTGTGACCCATGTGACAACAGGGCAAAAAGTGGTTTTCCATTGGTAGTCTGCCCATTTCAGCTAGGTGAATAAGTTATCTCTGTTAAGGTGTGGTGCTCCAGACACTGAAACATGCTTCCTGAAGCCGTAAATCTCAAAGCTGCTGTCTCCCTTTCCACTGATGGTCTGCTTCTGATTCAGTGACGTGGTGGAAAGCACAGAAAGCAGCAGTGACCTTGCTTCAGTGGCCCCAAGGTGATGCTCAGGGAGCCTGGTCAGGACAGCAGGGCCAGGCACTATCATCCATGTGGCAGTCCCTAGGGTCTGGCCAAGCCAAAATTGTGCCCTGGGGCCTGAAAAGAGTAACGGGGCTGGAGGGAGGAGGGGAGCCATGGGAGAGAGGAAAGTAGGTAGTCACAGAGATCAGTGCTTGTCAGTGCCTCCAGGACCTGACAGGATTGACTCTACCTTATGTTCGGAACAGTTAAAAGAGGCTGAGACTTTTAGCAGTAAATCTGAACCACAGCTACCTAATATGTTGTCTTCCTCTTTTTCCTGAGGCTAGCTCTTCCTCTGCTTTTCCCCTGGTGCTGTCTAAATTGCAAATGATTCCACGAAGGCAAATCCAGGACATGGCTGTGAATAAAAGAATATAGGGAGAGCATGTGTGCCAAAGACAGATGCTACTGTGCCAGACAACTGCTGTTGCAGCAGGGCTGCCTGCACTGCAGCTGAGTGTGAATGTAGGTGAGCTGTAGAGACTGGAGCTGTAGGCCAGCATGTCACTGGGCCAGTGAGCTCTTAGTCGTTTCTTGCTCATAGCTATGTTTCTGCCAGTTGTACACCTTGTTGTGGTTATAGCACAGCCAGCAACTAAGTACCATGCAGCTGCTTGCTCACCCCCCACAGTGGGATGGGGAGAACTGGAAAAGAAGGTAAAAACCTGTGGTTTGAGATAAGAACAGTTTAATAACTAAAAAGTAAAATGTAATACTATATCAATAATAATAATAATATGAAACAGAGAAAGAGAGGAAGGAATAAACCCCACCCCGAAAGAAAACCAAGTGATGCACCAATTGCTCACCACCTGCTGATCGATACCCAGCCCTACCTGAGCAACATTCAATTCCTTCTGCATAACTTCCCCCAGTTCATATACGGGGCATGATGTGCTGTGGTATGGAATACCCCTTTGGCTAGTTTGGGTCAGGTGTCCTGTCTCTGCTCCATCCTAGCTGGCAGAACAGGAGAGACTGAAGAGTCCTTGATCAGTTGTTGCTACTTAGCAAAAACTAAACCATGTGTTATCAGCATTATGCTCACACTAAATTCAAAACACAGCACTGCACCAGCTACTAGCGAGAAAATTAACAGTATTCCAGCTGAAACCAGGGCAGCCTTCTCAGGCACAGATTGATTGTCATGGCCTTTGAGTCAGCAAATACTCTTTCTGTTTTGGGACACCTGTGTGTCGTCGTTTTGTTTAAAATGAGGATCAAGATTGCTTTCTTCTCCTTCCCTTCTTGCTTGTCTTGCATGCTGGTTAAAAAAGCAGACTGAATACGAGGGGGAACACAAGGGTCCATTACATACACTTATTATGCTGATTTTCACAACAAACTTAGGAGGTGTGTTGTATGAGAGGTGAATAGGGGACAGTCTTGGTAGACTGGCACTGCAAGTTAACCCACAGCTAAGCCTTTCCCTGACCACCTCTGACAAGCGGTAGCTGGGGCTGCAGGCGGTGGAGGAAGGCTGCACAGCACTTTGGACGTGCTGGCATCTCAGAGTAACTTCTGTGTCTTAAGTAGAATGGGGAAGCATCTTTACTCACTTCTCAGTGGAACTGGAAAAGTATCTAATATTTTATTCTTCCCGAGAGCAGACTTTAAACTCTATTCTATTATTTAAAACAAGAGTCTACATCTCATTCATAGAAATTAAAACCTTCCTTATTCACTCAGTGAGGAAAAAAATCAACTCTGCCTATCTAGAGCTGTCAAAGCATGCAAAAGCAGAATACAGAGATTATAGGTACCATTAGAAAGCATGGTGTCTAACTGCTTCAGCATGAACCACAAGAGAAGGTGAAAGTTATCTGTTCCTGATGCTGCTATTGATTTATTTGAGCCCTTGGCACTCATTTTGGCTGTGAAGAAGTAGGATTGATTAGTAAATGTGTGTTTCATTGTAGATAGTTGCAAAAGTTTGGAGTATTTTTGCAGCAAATTCTTACAGAAATCTCAACCTCCTTTTTTTCTTACTAAAGCAAGTGAATAAAAAACATATTTCTGTATTCCTCATTTTTGATACCTGGGCTGCTAAATCCTCTGTATATGTTTGTTGTGACAGTCATTTGAATATGTGACTTCCAAGATCTGTACATAAGTTGCAGCTTAAAAGGAACTATGGTGCTCCAAGGGACTGGCAAGACTGGACTATGTACAGTACAAATTAGTGCAAATGATTCACTGGCTTTTTAAATCCAAACTGATGGCCTTCATTTTGCTGTTAAGTTTGTGAACAATGGAAAGTCAATGGTTTTGATTCAAAAAGGATGCAACACCATGATAAAACATGGCAATGCACCATTCTTGATCTTGAGGAACACAGTAAGTGTTTAGCATGATTCTATTCCACCTGAACATGGTCTTGGACACATGTAAATTGATTCTGTGTAATTTCTCTTTCTCTGCTTCTACCCTCTTCTCCTACATGTTAAGCATCCCTGGGTCAAAAGGGGTAGTTATTGAAAAAAGAATCTGATCAGGAACATAATTCCTTAAAGAATAAGACTTTGTGTTATGGGCACAGACCAAAGCAATGGCCTGTGTAAGTGTCAAGTCAATCAAGCCATGATACAGAAAGCAAAGGCTCTGATTTCTACTGCTATCATTTGCAAGTGCACAATGGGCTGTCATTCCCCTATTGCTTCAGCTCCTATCCTTAAAACCTCTTGAGCTGCCTTCATGCTGGCGATTCCTACTTTTAGAAATAAACTTGCAATAAAAGTATTAATAATATGTATTTTGAAATCACACTCATTAAACCATTATTCAGATAAAGAAGCAAAGTTTTAAAGGAACAAAGCTTTCTTTCCTGGGCATCTGACAAAAGACACCTTGTGTGTCTTTGTAGGCTTTGATATTTAATCATTAGAAGAGGTACGTTTGTTTTCATTATTTTTCCCTCACCAAGACAATTTTATCAGTTGATTTCTCTAGGTTATCAGGGACATATTTAGATAGAGGGCAGTTTTTGAAGGAAATCTGCGTATAAATGTGTTGCTAGTGGCTGATCTTTGACATTCAGATAAAGATAGTTTACAGGATCTATCTTCACCTTCAGAGTGATTCCTTTCACACCATTTTTTATTTATTTATTTTTAGTTCTTGTGAAAGGAAAAGGTGACAAGTTTGTCAGTGATCCAAAACTAGCTCAAGTCAGCAGAAAAAGATAGAAATTACTGGTTGACTCTTGTGATCTGTCTTAGCCTCAGCTAAATTTTTAAGGAGTGATGTAAAAAGTCATTAACATTGTCACATTTTGTGATAGTAAATCTACTCATGAGCAATCTCACAGGCTAGACAAAGACTTTTTAGCGACTATTGAAGGAAACAGTCACATTGATGACAGTTTATTGCCCCAAGACTTGGGAAGGAGTAGTGTTACAAATCTATTTGATTCACTTTCTGAGAAGAAATTGAGGTTTTTGGCTGTCTGTCTCAGACCTTACTAAACGAACTGGAAGGAAAAGGGTACTTTGTTTTGCTGCTTTTTCAAGAGATGAGGAGGGAGTCACTGCAGTTCAAATGAGCTTAGAAAGCTGTAGATGTTCACTACTTGGACCAGAGTCACTGGACTAAGGCAGGCAGCCTGCAACAGTGCTGCCACATGGATATGGTTTTGCCCATTTCACAAAATCACACAGAGAAAGGTTGATGTTGGAAGAGTCCTCTGGAGACCATTTAGTCCACTCCCCTGCTCAAGCAGGGTCAGCTCAAGCAGGTTGTCCAGAACTGTGATTCCAAAGATGGAAACTCCACAACTTCTCCAGGCAACATGCTCTAGTGTTTGACCACCCTCACAGTAAAGCAATTTTATTTCTTCTGTTCAAGTGTAATCTCCCGTGTTTCAGTTTGTACTCACTGGCTCTTGTTGACAAATCTTGACAAACTTCTTATATGTTTTGATGTATCTGCTGAGACTCTTTCTAGGTCCTTTTTTTTCCCCCCTACTTACACTCCTAATCTTTTATTTGATTGCTGCGTTTGCTCATGCCACTTGCTCTTTGAGGCTGTAGTCTTGTAGCTTTACATTTCCTTTGTTTTACTGGGAATTTCTTGCCCTGTGAGGTGAAGGCCATAAGGCCATAGGGTAATGGAAACTGTAAAACATACTTTTTCCATTTACAAGCAGCAGAACTTGAAGGCCTGCGGGCTGCATAAGAGTTGGTACCATGTAGGAAATAGCCATCCTGGTTAAATTCATCAAAGCTGCTTCTTTGCCAACATGTTGCTGCTTGCCCTGTGTGTTTACCTTTTTTTTCCTTTAGTATTTGTCTCTCTGTCCCTGCTATGGTTTGATCTTCGTGTATGACCATTCAATTCTTTTCCTTAAACTAGAGTATGTTTTTATTCTCAGTAGCACTGTGGAGTACACCTTTAAATTTTCCATATGTGGCTATATATGTTTTGAGAAGACTTCTAACTGTGGATAGATCACCTTGAAGACTGAGTATTCCAAGGAACTTACTCTTATGTTAAAACAAACAAAAAAAACAACCCTCCAAAAAAGAAATCCCCCACCTAAACCCCCCAAAAAACCCCTAAAACAAAAAAAAAAACCCCAAAACAAAAAAAACCCACCTAACCAAGCAAATAAACCTGAACCCCAAAACCCCTCACAGTTTAAAAAAGTACCTGGATAAATCCTACTTTTGCTGTTGAGAACTTTTGGAAAACAGTTATCCTTTTTTGGAATGGTGGGAAAAAAAAAGGTATTTCTTAGATTTTTAGATTTCATCAGAGTGATTCTGCAATGTGTTAAATATTTCTAGAAAAGCAGGAACAGGTTCAGCCCTTATTATAGGAATTACCTCATATTGAATGAATGTAAAAGTATATACTGATTAAAAAAAAGAAAGTAATTATCCTTGCAGAAGGCAGATGGATTGCTGCCTTGACTTTACATCCTTTAAAATCCTTAATTACAAGCTTGATGTACCACTCCATTTAAATCTTAAGAAAATACTAACCAGTTAGCTTGGAACTACCTTTGCGTTTTCTAGAAATGCTGTTTCTTTTTGCAGAAAAAAGCAATGTGTGTGTGTGTGTGTGTGTGTGGTTTAACTGATATTTCCCCATCTGTGCTTTGCTTATGCACTGTTTTTGTGGGAAAACTGAAGTCACAACCCGTGCGCCTGGCAACAGAAGCAATGGGTTTGATATTTATATTAGAGCTGTAACACACGGACATCTGTTCTCTCTACCCTTTAAAAGATATTGCTTCCAAAGACTAATATTTGGTTTTTTCAGCTGTAGGCTGTTGCTGTTAGATGAGGTTCTTGGGAGCCTGGGAAAGGACTCTGCTGCAGCCCATGGTGTGGCTTATGCCCAGCCAGATGCCCCAGGACAGACAGGCAGACAGAGGTGTGTCTGTCCAGCCGCGGTGCTGAGGCAGAGCTGGGTTGGCCTCCTGGGCAGTGCTGGGGTAGAGCTGAGAGGCTCAGAGCCCTCTTTCATGTTTGCTGCTGGTTTGCCGAGAGATCTTGAGAGAATCATTCCTTCTGCCTCTGTTACCTTACACGTAAAATAAGAATATTGAAACCAATCAAATTTGATCACATATTTTGAGCTCTACTGAAGGAAATGTGCTGATGGCAGAGCTATTAATATACGCACATATAAAAACAGAGGACCAAAGTAATTTCAATAGTACAGAACAATAACAACAGGGGGGATGCATTAAACCAGAGACTAGTACTCACTCTTGATATGTGTGTTTAATCAAGCTAATTATTTTCTTCCCAATCTAGAGTGAGATTTTTGAGGTAGTCAGTATTCTGTTCAAAACCAGTTTTGAATGAAGAGGTCAGGTGGCATGTCTGCACTTTGCATTTTCATTTGGGAGCTTACTGTGTTATCACAAAATGTCAGTACCCTGGTTAAAAGTCTTCACAGGAGTTAAGTCTCTCTGATGCTGGGTTCAACTCCTAAATACACACATACATATTACAGAGTTGCAGATGTGGATGTTGCGCTCTTTCTTTACTTCTTCCTTCTTAAACATACTTTAAAGGCTTGAACCCTGAGCCATGGTGATCAAAATGCCTCACAGCTGATGGCAGGATGAGATGGAAATACCTGGTGTCTACTACTGAAATTCTGTTTCCTGCCCTTAGAGCAAATGCAGCAGAGATAAACCTGTTCTCTTGCTAAAGAGGTGTTGGATGGTTTACATACCTACTCCTGCCTGCATTTTTATGCTGGTAATAGGTTTAATTACCCAGATGCAAACCAAAAGTAGCTAGGTGAACCTGTGCATAGACTGCTGATAAGTCATGAAAGGCTTGAGCCTTTCAGGCTGAGCATAAACAAGGGGCTTGGTTTCTGCCTTGCCACAGGCTGCACATTGGTTTTTGGCTTCCAGAAGCTGCTGTGAGGCATTTTGGCTTAGATAAGGGCAGTTTTCAAGGCATAGGCTGGGGGGTAAAAGGTAGCACAGGGAAAACGAGAATTTTTCACCCTGTTTTTTTCCCACAATTATTTTATTTCACTTTTAAAAGCCATCTCAGACAGCATTAAGGATTGTGGTGTCAGAATATTTGTCTAGCAGGGGTTAGCTTGTGCTGCCTGTATTCCCTCCCTCCTAACTACAGCAGTGTACACTTCCATCACCTCTGCAATATTCCCTGCCTAAAAATGGAAAACTGTCAGTCTTGAATGAGCTGTATTTTAATGCACTAAGCATGGGGATGAGAGCAGGCAGAATTATTTCTATGCACTGACAGATGGGAAAATTAAACTGTTCCTGTGTTGTAAGGCTTGCTTGCAAGGCAACAACACAAACAACAGTAGGAAAGAAAAATGCTGCATGAAGTGAGTCAAGGCATTTCACAATGTCTATGGTTCAATTATAACCTTGACCTGAAAGGTTTGGGAACTGATTCATGACTCTTAAATCACTGGACTAACAAAAAAGTTAGAGGTCCAGGGTGTTATGTTCTTGAAAGCCTCGGTGTATTGCTTTTTACATTGGAAAATCGTCCTCTTCCCCCCTGTACACACCTATGCCAGCTGGTAATAATTGCCTGAGCTGGAGATGTGCCATAGCCTGTCACCTCGCAGTACTTCATCCAGTTCAGAGGTTATTCATCCCTTAAATGAGTGTCTTGGAAATTAGAGCAAACAATGCAACAAAGTATTGGGGTAGCAAAATGGTCCCTTCCCAGCTCAGAGCCTTGGGGAAGGAGGAGGCAGTGCCAGTGAATCAAGGTGCTGTAATCATCTGCTGAGATTGACAGATCTAGCTAAGGTTCCCTTGTCAAGGGGAGATATATTCATATATATATTCAATTCATATACTCTTCAGTAAACAGAAAAAGGACTGCCATGTTTCCCACTGAGTCTTCCAAAACCTGACTGGAGAGGGGAGAAAGGGCATCAGGCATCCATCTCTTCCCTTTCCTTTCTCTGCTGAATAATGCTCATGCCAATTTGTTGCACCATATGGGTTAAAATCATCAATGTGGAAAAAGAACTCTTTATTTCAGTGCAAACAAACCTGTTTGTCTTCTTTTTAAAAACAAAACAAAAAAAACCCACCTAAAAAAACTAAACAATAATCATTTTAATCGGGGGGGGGGGGGGGGGGGTTTTTTTTTTTTTTTATTAGGGGGGGGAATCTTTTTTCTTTAGTTAGAAACCAGTCTGAAAAATCAAGTAGTTGTATAGCCTATTTCATACCATCGCTGCAGCTGGGGCTGAGCTATTTTAGTTCAATTTCATTAGTGTAGCCATGTTAGTCTTGAGCTTGCTGATTTTTAAGCCTCTTCTGTAACTGGGAAAAGTCGGAGGAAAAAGCCTATGATGGAAACTTGTAATAAATTTAATTGGTTGCAGACAGTTAAACAAATCTCTCTCTGCAACAGGTAAGGCTTCTGATAGTAAATAAATTTAAAAATGGTGAGTGGGAACTCTACATTGGCTAGTTTGGCAGCTGAACAATTTAATGGAACAGTTAATTTTAAACTCTGTCCAAAGGCTTGGACTAAAACTATCATAGCAAATCTGCATGCATTGATTGATGGTGTTGGTGAAATTAATCTTCTTCCTTTGTAGAATTGCTTACCTGATGAAGAAAAGAAATTCAAATGATACAGTTTACTTGGGTTTCTCTGAGACATTTGGCTGTACATGCCATATAGCATGATTTCTGTCATTGAACAAAAACTCCAAAACAAAAATAACCTGCTTAGATCGTATAAGGTGCTACCAGAAAATAGATAAAATCAGAACTGGTCTGATTACTGGCGTACTTTAGCATACTTGTCAATGGGAGCAAGTTTGTGAGTTCATAGTGATGAATATTTTCCTGATTCAGCATTGCTGAATATTTCTGTCATTTTGCCAGTGATTTGAAATCTGAGGCAATACATAACTTGCAAATAACAGGCCAAATAGCAAACATTAAAGATGAGGTTACTGATCATCACTGGAAGAAGATGAGGTCTGATGTTAGAGTGCAACAAAAATCCAGTGTCTGAAGGTCCCTTTATTTCATGGCTCCAAGTGAAGCAGGTTTTTATGCATTTCCCTTTGGAATGGTTTTACTTATCAAATCACTCCATTAAAGTTTAAGGGTCAGGTCTTCCAGGGTCAGGGTTTCAAATGTTTACATTCAGGAGCTAATTCCTCAAGGTAAACCTTCTCCTGAAATACTGTGCATTGGCTGTGGCTGAAGATGGGATGCTGTAGAGAAAAATACTGGCTTCAAACATCAGAGCATCCTTTCCCTTCAGTTCTGTGGCTGTATCTCTGCTCAGAGATGTCACATCAGACCGAGTGACTGAGGGTATGAAGGCATTTCCTGCTAGGATGCCCTGACAGTGAGCTTCAGGGTTATTGATTTCTTCTACAGTATGGTACGTATCCTGCATTGGGATCAGGTGGGTGTATTTGGTCTACTCATCTTTCTGTCGTTGGCCCTGTGCAGTGTCCTGCCTTGGCCTCCAACCTCCAGCAATTTAGGGACTGACTGAAGGTTTTGGTCCTCTATTCCCTTCCTCATATGGAAATATGTTCTGGAAGACTTAACTGTGTTTCCTTATCAAAATGTTGCTATTGTATGGATGTCTGTTGGAGGATGCAGAGAGCATATAAGGGTTACAGATTTCCATTCTAGGCAACCTTTTGGAATATCTTGACGTTGTTCTTCCAGCACTCATTTGGTTTACAAATAACATGTCAGCTTTGTGGGAGGAATTCCTTCTGTATCTTGCTTGTGACACCCAAGATCTGAACTCTGCCATCTTCATTTCCAAAGTCCATGCAAATGCCTATGCTGAAGGAAAATTCTCACATTTCTGCAAGTGGAAGATTTTGTAGGCAGCTTAGAGGTAGAACTAAAAGAAGATGCTGCAGCTTTGTTTAAAAAGTGTGATAATTTGGGGATTTTTCGTTGCTGTCTTGTCTACTTCCCTTCCAGTGATAAGAAACAAATGTTTAATGAAATAGGATGATGACTGGTGACTGAAAGGACATCAGGCAAACCTAAGACTGTTTCTTTTAAGAAGCTGATTTCTAGCTACTAGAACACTTATCTGAAGTTGCAGCTGTACACCTTTCTACCTCTTTATTTCAGCAGCTTGTGTAGTTAGGTTATTTTAGGGAATCACTTGCTAATTTTCTACAGTACAATTGTGACTTGCTTGATAAAAAATATTTTTTAGAAGGATATGAACTCTCTGAAGCTGGCAACTGCAGCTTAGGACCAGACTGTTGCTGTGACATGTGAAATACATCCTAGTCCATTAAGATCAAATGAATTGGGCACTTGCTTGCAGAGGCAGTGTCTGCAGCCAAAAGTATTTATACTGATTAACTGCTTTTTTAGAACCCTTTACTTGAATTGCTAACCTTCAAATAAGTCACCTCTTGGGAGATCATTGATGACACAACCACTTGTCTCAAAATTCAGCTGCTTGATCTTTATTGAACTTGATGAGCAAACATTTAAATGATAATTGAGACACTAATTAAATGCTGTGCCTGGACTCCTGGTTCAGGATTGAAAGGAGAGACTAAATTATTTAATGACAATTTGGGGAATTACAGGTCCAAATCTTAAGCAGACTTGTAAGAAAGAAGGGTTTGTTCAGATGTTTGAACTCTGTCTGTTGCTGCCTTCTCTGAATACCTCAGTTGACCCCCTGGCTTTAAAAGGGCATCACTAAGATCCCACTCAACAGAGTTTCCTAATGAGTGTCAGGACATTATATTTGCTCTGGTTAGTGAAATGGAAGTGGGGAACATAGGTTTTATTCTGTGCTTTCTTGTCACTCTCTTTGTGCAGTCTTGATACTCTTAATCCATGTCTGCATCTGTAGGTCCACCTACCTTTGAAAAACATGATCTGGCTCCTATGATCGAGTGGTTTTAATTTTATATTTCAAATTCTTCCCTATTTCCTTCATTTCCATTCCTAATAAATTAGTTGCTTCTTCCTACAGTTCCCATCCCACCCTTTATCCCTGTTCATGTACATCCCTACATTTCTGCTCTTTTTCACTACAGACTCTACTTATGTCATCTGCTAAGGTAGTTAGGGTATTACATCTTATCAAAATTTCTCAAGCTCTTTAGTAAATCACGTATAACTCTATTCTCAAATGACAGTAGATGACTATTTCTCCCAACTTAGTCACATACCATTGCTACCCTGTCCAGGAACCAAAGTGAGAATCATGCTTGCCACTTTTACACAGGGATCTCAGAGGTAGGCAAAAATTCCATCATTGCCAGTGATTTGTGCCCTGTGCAGAACAGATTGGTTCAACAGGGCCTACACAATACTTAGGAGCTTGGTAGAATGCCAGTTTTGCTTCCTCCTTTCCTATCCTTTCAGACAGCATGCAGCAGATCAATTTCCTTCGCTGGGGGGAGTCAGGAACTGCTTCAGGAACAGATGCTAGGGAAGCAGATGGGGCAAGAGTTGATTTGGAGCAGTGACAACTCCGTAACCTTTCAGCGTCAGCCTGAGATTGCAACTTTCCCTGTATTCCCTAGCAGAAGGCATGTCCAGGCACAGGCAAAAGTACAGGCTTAGCACTGCGCTCAAGCAGTGGCAGGTGGCAGCTGGGTTTCTCAAGTGCAGTGTGTTGGCCCTGAAAACGCAGTTCGTGATGGAAAAGGGCTTTTTCTGTCTTATGTCATATAGCAGCCCTTATTGCAGAGAGCACCTCAGGCTCTTTAAAGAGTTTATCCTGGCAGTGCTTAACAGCCCATTAGCGATGTAAACTCTCGTTTTACATATGCTGAAACAGAGATTGAACTGACCAAAAGTTGCTTCTCTAGGAAGGGACATTAACTCCTACACTGTTCTGAAAGCTTGAGTGAGGTATGTGTGTCCCAGGCCACCCAGAAGTACAGGGGCAGAGCAAGGTGTGAAATGGAGATGCACAGCCTCCCAATCACATCAGAGAGAGGCAGCTCCCCATGTGGAACATAACTGGGCTCTTCTCCATTTCCACAGAGGCAAAGGCAGTCAGGGGTTTTGTTACCATCTGTCTTTTGCTAGAGTGCAGGGGGATTTTTGGTGTTTGTGCATTTTGGAGTTAAAAGAAAAAGAATTATCTGTTTCTCCACTGAGGCTTATCCGGATGGTTCACGGTATAGTGGAGAAATTCAAAAGTCTAACCTGCCTGACAAAAAATTCAATCTTGTGCAGCATTTTACATGTTCTTCTGAAACCTCCATTGCAATAACTTGCACATGTGTACTGTACATGGTATAGAGGAGTCACGAAAGTGGTCTAAGGAAGTAAGTCTTTAGTAGCTGATTTAAATTTACTCTTTCAGCTGGGTAAAATTCCGTTTAAATGTACTCAATTGAAAATGCAGGCTTAAAACATTTAATAAGGCTACAGGGATTTCCTTCTTTCACAGTATGTATCCCAAATTCCCTGAGCGGTTTCTTTAGGATGCTTTACAGAAGTATAATTATGGCAAACTACAGGGTTAAGGCTAAATAAATGCTCTCTGAATCACAGATTTATTCCTTCTGGTGACTGATAAACAAGAAGATTGTGAAATTTGAGAGGTCCCCTGCCTTTTATTTAAAAATGTACTGCAGACCTGGCCAAGTGACCATCAAAATAATTGTTATTTTTCAACCCAAGCTTTACCTTGACGTATGTTTTAGGTAATGGAATTTCCTATTCTGAAGCTAAATGACTATTAACATGGAATCTGACTCCAAAGCGGCCTTCCTATGCATGATTTATTTAGCTGGGAGCCAATAATAACATATTAGTACATACTTAAAGATGTTCGGTCCCATTGTGATGAGAAGCCTTCAGAACAATGGCACGGATGTGATGGGACTTGAAATAAAATGAAGCATAATTGTACATTTAGTGCTCTTGTTCACAGAGCTCCCAGATACTTTCTTTATTAAGCGACTGTCACTTGAGAAGCAGCAGAAGAGCAAAAATAGATTATTTTGTACAGCTGATCTTGATTTGCTGTATTACTTTTCAGCATAAGATTTTTACCTTATGTCTCAGAACCACATGAATGGTAGAGAAGGGAAGCTGACAGTTTCCTCATACTCTTCCTAATAGTCTTCTTACACTCTTACATGTGCCTGTCTATTGCCTTTTCCCTCCATTCATCTGAAACCCAAAATTAAACTAAACAAAACCATAATCAGGTACTTTGCTGAAATGCCTTTCTTTATAAGCATTTAGACCTAAACCAGAGACTTTTTCTAGGGTGCTGTGTGTTGGCTAACTTGGAATAAAACTGCTATCTGGCTGATGGCTTGTGCTGGTGGCACCTGTAGTCTCTATCAAACTATAAGTTTTTCATGGCGCTAGGTGGAAGGTGAACGCAAGATGTGTCTGCATGTGTTACCAGCTGTCAAGCTGAATATGCGAAGCATGATTAAGGTCTCTCACTGAAGGAAGCTGTTCTGTCTGCTGGTTCGCAGGTTGGGGATGCTGTGATGGCAGAGTCCAGGCTCCTCTGAGGAGATGTGGCCAGAGCAGACCTTCTCAGCTCACTGCAGTGGTCGAGGTCCCTAATGTGATACTTGCCACCAGCTGACTCAAACACAGTCTCCAAGATGGGAGAGACGTTTGGAGAATTATTACAATATTACAATATATGGGACTGTCACATATGTGCTGTTGATTTACATCTTAAAATCTTTATTGCTGGAGGAGATGCTGATAGCAACTGATAAAGATGATCTGTGTCATTATGAGAAGTTCAGTCTCATCCAGAAAAAAATGTGGAGGAGCAGGGAGGTCAGCAGTTGACTGTTCAGAGAAGAGATGTCACAACCTGTGAATATGCTTTCTTACGTCATGGGTACAGGGAGACAAAGATGAAACCAGCTGACAGATTAAAGGCAATCTTTACAGAGGAAATGCTGGTTGTCAGAAGAGGGGAGGGAAGCAATGCCAAGGTCCAGAAACATCTTTGGGTGCTGCAACCACCTGAAACCTCCTTGAAACCACTCACTCCTGCTCAAACTGCTTTTAAGAAGCAGGTAACTAAAATTCAAGCATTTCCTTTGTAATGCCTTTTGATTTCAGAAAACCGAATCGCTGTATAAGGTTTGCTGAGAGTGTATTCTTCCAGGATTTCTTCGCTCCTTTGCGAAGATGCTTGGTGAGCAGCTCAGCATGCTGGCAGGCTGTACCAACCAGGCATTTACTCCTACAAGCACCACCTGCTCTGTTACAATCCTTGCCTCACTGAAGTCGCCAGCATCCGTCTGCTTTATTTGCAGGGTTGCTCCCTCGTGTTGAACTTGGCTGCTCCTTTACGAGAGCAGTGGTTTGCTGAGCTGTTTGGCTAAGTAGCACTTGGCAACCTCAGGGTAGCAATGCATTCAGCTGGGCAGTGAGCACACATACGTCCAAGGGGTGCTGCTGTGTGCCTTATCATGCGGCATTACTTCTTGCCCTGCATGTGCCTCCAGGGCCTTTGCTGTGCAGTTGACACAGCCCTTGGGCATCAAGCAGCTGGAGCAATTGCCACAAAAGGTTTAGTAAGGAATCATGTGGTAGCCGAAGTCACAGGCTGAACTGAGATATGGTGGGGGAGGCAGCTGTTACGTTAGTGCTCTTTTTAAAAGCCATTCTGAGGTTTGTAAGGTATTGTGTTGTGCATGTTGCTGGATTTAAGACTGCTGACTGCCAGGCAGTGAAGGTCACTTAGTGCCTTCCTGTTTAAGGCAAGTTGGTATTGTTAATATTAACAAGGGAGCAGCAGCACTGGCTAACTCCTGGCTTGTTAACCCGTATCTCTCCTTGGGGAATAGGTCTCCGATGGACTCCCCTAGGACCTGTATGCAAGTTGGAGAGTTGAATATCATGTAGATGTCAAGCCTAATCAGAGTTTCCTTGTCAGGAAGTGTTAGGGCAGCTGTCTGCAATTTGTGTGACTGTGCATCCCTGCCAATAAACTACTTTTCTCTCCGTTGTGCTGTGTCTGCCGTCTGCAGCGCTGCTGGGAAAGCTGCCAGTGACAGAGCGAGCAACTGCGTGCACAAAGGTGGCTGGGTGGCACCTCCTGTAATCTGTGTTCTGCACAGTGTATTGATCGGCTTTGTGGGTGGATCCAAAGGGGTGAACATGAACATCACGTACTGGAACATGACATTTTAATCAGAGACCGGTTTAACTATTGGCAGCAGCTGGAATAATGTCTACTTAAAAAAAGAAAAGAAAGAAAACTGCACCCAAGAAAACCCCGTATGCTGCTTTTTGCTTAGGAACTGTATGTAGTTAAATGTAGGACACAAACGAGTATCTTGTGACAGGACTGAGAGCTCTTTGAAGTAAAGCTCTTGTAAGTGCAGATCAGTGACTGTCGTGGTTTAAGCCCAGCCGGCAACTTGGAACCACGCAGCCGCTCGCTCACTCCCCCCCCCTTTTTCTTCCTCCCCCCGCTCCCGGAGGGATGGGGAGGAGAATCGGAGGAATGTAACTCCCACGAGTTGAGATAACAGCTCTCCAGTAACTAAGGTATAATACAAACCACTACTGCTACCAATAATAATGATAAGAGGAATAACAAGGGAAAAGGACACAACCGCTCACCACCCGCCGACCGATACCCAGCCCGACCTGAGCAGCGATCTGGGCCTTCCGGGTAACTCCCCCCAGTTTCTATACTGGGCATGACGTACTGTGGTATGGAATACCCCTTTGGCCAGTTTGGGTCAGGTGTCCTGTCTCTGCTTCCTCCTGGCTTCCCCTCCTCTCTGGCAAAGCATGAGACTGAGAAAGTCCTTAGTGAGAGTAAACATTACTGAGCAACAACTAAAAACATCGGTGTTATCAGCATTGTTCCCAGACTGAAAGTCAAAAACACAGCACTGCACCAGCTACTAAGAAGGAGAAAAAATGACTGCTGTAGCTGAACCCAGGACAGTGACATAAGTTAGGCACTGAAACTTGCACACGCAAGTGCGCACACACCATTTCTAAGCAGTGGAGCCTGCTCACTGCAGCACCATTCCCACCTGCCAGATCTTGGTTCACAGGATAGAACGGGGTTCATGCTGCAGGAGATGGGGCTGGCAAGGAGCAAGAGAGATTTAAAAGGAGAAGGTAGCTGGAGTTTTCTCTGTATTTGCAATGATACAGAGTCGTGAGAAAGATGGAGCTTAAAGATTAAGCTTGCACCACCAACACCTTGAGTAAGAGTTGAAAAATGCCCAGAAATACCAGGGAAGGTTATCCTAATTCTCAGCCTGTAACGTGCTGTGTAGCAGAGGAGTTCAGCCTTCTGAGGTAAAAGCTCAGGGTCCCAGAAGAGCTCTGTTAACCTTGAAAGTCTGCATAGTAGGTTACTTTCTACTTGCAAAGTAGAAAGCACCACTTATTCACAGGCATGAATGACACTGCGTCTGGTCCAGAGGTAGACTTGAAAGGAGATTCATCTGCTGTTTGTGGGAATTTAACTGAGCAGAAGCTTCTGAAATGCTAAAGCAGAGAGAATAGGAAGATTATTCCCAAAGTGCTGCCTGCCTTCTAATTGCTGGCCATCTTCTTTCATGAAAAGAGGTAAGAGAAGCAGTTCACACGAGCGCAAATGCTTGCAGACTGCTCTTCTGGGGAAAACAGCTGTCTTTCTTCTCTTGCTTTCGGATGCTTAAAATGAGGAAAGTAACATACAGAAGTTGAGAGTGAGGAAAACTGGTTGATATTACCTTCGTACCTGATGATCAAAGGTATGCCCCCTTCTGCTGTGCCCTGAGAAGGGCAGCAACTGTTTCTCCAGTGAACAGCACTTAGTTCAGAACTGGAAATGTCCCTTTTCTGCCCATGTGCCCACACAGACCAGGGGCTGCCTGCCTGCCTTTAGAGAGCAGGGTATTTAGCTTTTCCCAGTAGAAACAGGGCAGCTTAACCAGTTATCCTCTGACAGTAAAAAGAAGCAAAGAGATGAGTCTTGGAGAATGATTATTCCCTGGGTAGTGACATGGCTGACATGCATTTTCTTGTGAAAAGCCACAGCTGGCTACAGCTATTAAGTAGTACTAATTTATGAAATTCATGGCCAGCTTTACCATTCAGCTTCCTTTCATCAATTTAAAAGTCTGTGATTTCTGTTCTGACTAGTATACTTTAAACACAGAAAATAATAGAAGCTAAGAGAAAATCTGTTGGTTCTTTATATTCAGCTACTGTTTTACTGTGTGCGTTTTAACACTGAAAATGTACTGGCTGTTGCTTGGTATTTCCATCATGTTGGAGTGACTGTATTCCTCTCATGTTTCTAATGAGACACGAAGAATAGAGACCATAAATGACACGAAAAAGGCTACGGTTTTTTTTATGACCAAAATCATATATATTTTAAAGCTCTAGCCTAAGGTTATTGCATAACAAAGCAGGCAAAGCTGTTTCATCTGCAGTTTACTTGGGTACTAGGACCAAATTTCTGTCTCCCAGGTGACAGAAAACAACGGTCCCCAGTACAAAAGCAAAGACCCAGTCATGCGCTATCCAGCACCACATAGCCAACGGGAATTATTTTGCAAGAATCCAGTGATACATTCCTTTGAAGGAGTAAAACAGACAACGGAAGGACAGTCAAAAAGCCAGTGAGACAAAAGAAAATGAAAATGAAGGAAAATTTAAAATGACCCAATACTACAAAGCTATTAGAGGAGGGTGTTACAGTATCTTGTGAGAGACCTTGATCGGAGGACGCATAACATTTTCCTCTACCTCACTAGACACAGGGTTGCGCTGATGTTGCCATCAGAAATTATGAACAACAACATCTCTTCTAAGTTCTTAATACACATCACACCTTTTGTATGAATTTTTGCTGGAACTCTAGGGCAATTTTCTGAGATGAGAATTATTTCTCACCACCTGCAGATTGCATTTTTGTGAGATGTACTGAGGAAAAGACAGGCGAGATGCTGGATGCTGGTGCTCTAAGGCTGCACAGCTGAAAAATGAGATTTCTGAGGAGAGGTGTAGAGAAAAAAAAGGAAAGAACAAAGTTCAATTCCTAGTGATTCTAACAGACCAGTGAAATTGCAGGCTGTCATTGGGAAAATCCCGTTTCTCAGATACAAATGGACAGGGGACACTGACATGAAAATGGCAGCAGAAGTCAGTCTCTGAATTATGTTGTTATGTATAAATTGGCTTTACTCAGGTCTTGGCAAAGGGTTGGGAACAGGCTTTTTAGCAAGCTGAAGTTATGGCTTGCATTACAGTAGCATTTAGAGGCATGCTCAGGCCCTGTTATACCAACCGCAGTTTTCACAAGCAGTATACATCAAAGGTATTGCCTATGTATGCATATATACATATATACGTGGTAAGACCCTCTGAGAACCATAAAAACCATTCAAAGAGATGAATGGTGAGAAAGGGAATAAAAAGAAATAGCTCATTTTCCATTTGGGGAGTTACACTTGAGAAAAATGAAACACTTAAGCTCCAGGGAAAGCGTGACAAAAGCCAGGAAAGGTTTCTCATCCCTTGCCCTCATGTCTTGCACATTTTACCAGCAGGCGTTATTGGAAACTTCAAGTGGCAAACGGTCCACGCAGTTTTCAGGGTTTCTCTTGTGCTTTCCTGTGCACAGCAGACTTTCTGTATGATGATGGAGTAAGAGCAGCCCAAAGGCTTTTCGTTTTGTCTGGACATGCGGTGTTGGCACGTGAAATTGTTCCTTGGGCTTGAACTTCGATTAAGTCAACTCACACTGGAGTAGTAAAAATGTAACAAAATTGAATTTGGGGAAAGTGAAACTGATAAGAGATTTGCTGCTACTGGGAGTGTGAATCAGACCTTTCTGCAGTAGTTACAAATGTTGCCCGAATGTTGAGTGCACTGGCAGCACTGATCACAGAGCCGGTGAACTTCATTGCTTTGTTGCAGCTCTGATCTGATAGTGGGGACTTCCTATTTGTTTTTGTACTTAGCAATTGTCTGTGAAGTAGCAATGAAATGAACTATCCGAGATACTTGTTATAAGTTTCAAGCAGGACAACATAATGAGCAATGCAGCTATAGATATATGCTCTGGTATTAAGCAGTGCTTTATGAGATGATGTGGTGGATTTCATTTATATTTAAGTAATGCTTTGGACTATCATTTCTGAGAAATTTTCATGTCTACCTTTGATCTGATATGTGTTAATCTAATGAGTGGGTAGAGGAAATTAGTTACTATGGGAACAATGTCTTTCTCTAACTTACTACCCCATTTGGCTGCTCTAGCAATCGAAGCACGCTGCAGAACGGAGCGAGGCCACTAGAGACAAACGTGCATTTCAATCTGAGAGGGAACTTTTGAGGTCAGGTTTGGGGTACAGAGGATAACAGCAGACCTCTGGGAGCTGTACTGTGCTTAAATCAAAACAAGAGAGGAGAAGGGGGAGCTGCAGTATGACCATGATAAGGAAAAACTTCAACAAAGTGAAAGTCATTTGGTGGGAAGGAGACAAAGGCTCTGCTGCTGTGTTTCTTGGGGTGTGTAATTGATAAATGATTAAGGACAGTTGTTAAAACTGGAAGCTTTTAAATCTGTTTTGGTGATCATTAATAAGGTACTTCATCATTAAACAGCATTTTGAGCTGCATCTGCTTCCCGTTTTCTGATGTAGACTCACAGAAAAAGCCATCGGTACTGAAAACATGGGTCTGTCTTCCTCTGACCTGGAGAACAATGGTCCCTGCCATAGTGGCTGGTGACCTCTGGGGATGTGCTGTTGGTTGGGAAGCAGCACCCTGTATTGCTATTGTTTCCTCTGTTTGAACCTTCCTAAAAACTGCTACACAACGTAATGTGTGGAGAGGAGAAAGCCAAGTTCCTTATTATTGCTCATATAACTAAGGGGAGAACTTTTCTCTGAGTGGAAATTTTTTAATCTTCTCTTATTTGATTCCTGTGCTTGGCCTATCGCCAGGGCTACACAAAGGGTAAAACACATGGCCATCCTACCTCCCTTTGGCTCACCAGATCTCAGAAGCATGTGAGCATCGTGTGGGTGCTCAGCCCAATCTCAACACCTACAGGTAAGCAGGAAATTTTTCCTCTGGGCAATTTGTTTCTCTCATTCCTCACTGTGTAGTACCTGTTATTTATTTTGTCTATTATGTCAGGGAAAAAGCTGTACAATTTACGTGGTTAAATCAAATCAGGGTCAAAATAGTTTGATTTATATTTTTCAAAAGTGAAAAGTAATTAAAGAACAATCAGTGTAATACATGTCCAGGATCAATATAAGCAATATAGACCACAATACTAGGCATTAACAAAACATTAACAAATGCCTATGTCTTTCTGAATTTCTAACTCAGTTTTGATCACCACTCTGCTACCACTCTCCTACTCCGATGTCTCTCTCCACAGGCACATGTTTTTGTACCTTTTCATTTCTTTTCAAGCTGACTCCTGGTCTCAAAGTCTCTTGGTAGTGCCTTTCTTGCTGTGTAATCCAGCTGATGGTCAACCTAAGGAAGCATTGTCATTGATAATTTCCTCCCAGCACTATCAGGTTTTGGACAGATGTCCTCTCAGATAGCTGCAGGTCTTACACTAACCCCTGGGTTACACCAAGGTTGTTCTCCTGTGGGCTGCTGTTGTCCAAGCAGCATCACTGGGGTCTGTGTTGCTTCCACACAGCTGCCCTCAGAATGTTGTGGGCCCCATTTTCATCACCAAAATGAAAGTACAATGCCTGCCTCCTGCAGCCCTGGCACCCAGACTTATTGCATTTCTGGGTTTTTACTCAGCACCCCTAGAACTTGAGCTTCATTTCTCTGATGCTGTTTCTGAAGTTTAATGTTCTGCAAATTACTCGACTCATTTATTTTCTAATTTTGTGTGTATGCCTCTCTACTGGAAACCTCAGGGATTTGCTTAGCTTTCAGCTTACCTGCCCATGAGCACCTAGTTGGGGTGGGCTAGACTGATTTTTCACACGTGTATGTGACAGGGGAGGCTTTTCTGACTGTCTTTTGTGCCGGAGTCACATCCCAAAGCTACGTAGGTTCACACTGTGTCTAAATGTTTTGAAGTAAGGATTTCAAACATCTGAGCCTGCCCTTCTTCAGGTCTGAACCTCACTGATGAAAACAACAGCAATAACTAAAGCACCCTGAGCTTGGCATGTTGTGATACCTGCTTTCCCAGTCTGTGCAAGTGTGACAGCAGCGTGACTACCTGCCTTTGGCAACTCTGCCTCTCCACCTCCGGCGTGTTCCCAAGCTCTACTCCAGAGAGCTTTCAATGGTGCATAGATGGCAATAATACAAATAATTAATGTCAAGTGGCTGTCAATAACTTCTAGGTCTAAAAACATAACACATGTAAACCCATATTAATTAATTTCAACCCACTCTGAAATTTGAATAGCTAGCAAATTAGGAGGGATGGTATCATGATAATGATCAATGTTTATTTTTTCCAGGGAATTGTTGAGAAGCAGAGCAGCTTTGGCACAGATAAGTCCTTATGGGAGATTATCTCCCACCTTCTTCTGAAAATTGGTTTTTAAAATATTTTATAGTTAAGTGTATAATACTTTACAGAAAATAGAGGTATGCAATCATTAAATTAAAAAAACCTTTTTTAATATAAAAAGAGGAATTATATAGAAAAGCAGTAAATGAGAAATTATATCTTATCTCAACACACAAACAATTTTTCCATGTAACCTGATCCACATTCTTGCTATGCATTGTTCGTACTTAGTCCAATCCAATCTTCTGCTCTCTGAAGCATTTCAGCATCTTCTGAATGAGGTGGAGGAGCAGGGACCTCATCCTGGCACACACAGAACTTGGAAGGTGTTATAGTAAACAAGGCATGTCAGACAAAGTATCCAGCGCTACCATGCCAAAAAGAGCCCATGTAAAAGATCTCTATCATGCAGACATATTGGCCAAGGTAGATGAGGTTCTGGGTGTCGTGGTTTAAGCCCAGCAAGTAACACAGAACCACGCAGCCACTCACTCACTCCCCCCCACTTTTTTCTCCCCCCGCTCCCAGAGAGATGAGGAGAAGAATCAAAAGAATGTAACTCCCACGGGTTGAGATAACAGCTCTCCAGTAACTAAGGTATAATACAAACCACTACTGCTACCAATAATAATGATAAGGGAAATAACAAGGGTAGAGGACACAACCGCTCACCACCCGCCGACCGATACCCAGCCTGACCCGAGCAGCGATCTGGGCCTGCCGTGTGACTCCCCTCAGTTGATATACTGGCCATGACGTGCTGTGGTATGGAATACCCCTTTGGCCAGTTTGGGTCAGGTGTCCTGCCTCTGCTTCCTCCTGGCTTCCCCTTCTCCCTGGCAGAGCATGAGACTGAGAAAGTCCTTGGTCAGAGTAAACATTACTGAGCAACAACTAAAAACATCGGTGTTATCAGCGTTGTTCCCAGGCTGAAAGTCAAAAACACAGCACTGCACCAGCTACTAAGAAGGAGAAAAAATGACTGCTGTAGCTGAACCCAGGGCAATGGGCAAGCTGATCTAGTGGAAGGTGTCCCTGCTCATTGCAGTGCGGTTGGTCTGGATGACCCTTGAGGGTCCCTTCCAGCCCAAACTATTCTATGATTCTGTGATTCTTTGATTGGTGGGGTGGGAGTTGTTGGGATTTTATTTCCTCTGATATTTGTAAGGCAAGCATCTGATAGAGCCAGTTTATTTTCTATGTTTCAAATTTTTTTTTTTTAAATAGAAGAGTGCAGGAAAGAGCTAGAGGCACAAACCCAAAAGCTTTAGAAAGGCCTTGATTTTTAATATGTAATATAATCTTAAGTGCATGACCTGAAGCTTTTCTTTTATCTAACAGCAAACATAGAATCATAGAATAGTTAGGGCTGGAAAGGACCTTAAGATCATTTAGTTCCAACCCACCTGCCATGGGCAGGGACACCTCACACTGAATATTGTCACCCAAGACTCCATCCAACACTTGAACATTGCCAGGAATGGAGCATTCACAACTTCCTTGAGCAACCCATTCCAGTGCCTCACCACCCTCACTGTAAAGAACTTCTTCCTAATATCTAAGCTAAACTTCCCCTGTTTAAGTTTGAACCCATTACCCCTTGTCCTACCACTACAGTCCCTAATGAAGAGTCCCTCCCCAGCATCCTTATAGGCCCCCTTCAGATACTGGAAGGCTGCTATGAGGTCTCCACACAGCCTTCTCCAGGCTGAACAGCCCCAACTTTCTCAGCCTGTCTTCATGTGGGAGGTGCTCCAGCCCCCTCATCATCCTCGTGGCCTCCTCTGGACTTGCTCCAACAGCTCCATGTCCTTTTTATGTTGAGGACACCAGAAGTGTACACTCCAAGTGAGGTCTCATCTTTTCTGAAGAGTGGGAAGAGCTGGCTTTTCACCTCCAGGACCTCTCACAAGTGCCTCCCTGAAGGATTCACCCCAGCCAGAAGATGTCTGGGTTTTTTTAAGGAGAGAGGAGGCGATTTGGGGGTGGGATCCTGCCCAGCCATGAACATAACATGGTGTGTGAAACATCATGTTCCAGCACATGGATCCCATTGTAAGGAAATGTGTCTTTGTGAGAAGAGGGGCAGGGAATCACCTCAGATTTTCCCATGAGTCTTCCTCATGCTCTTCCCTTGAACTCTCTGGCATCTACGGAGGAGGGGGGTCATGGTAGATGTCCAAGAAGCTTTTCTTGGCTAGTGTCACTGTGAGAAGCTGATAGCTGAACACCTCTTGCCCGGGAGAGGACAAACATACAGGAAGAGCAGGAAGAAGAAGTGAAACAACATATCTGTAAGTGGTTAAGAGTTAAGGAGCCTGTTAGGTCCCACTGAACTGAAATTAGCTCTGTTGCTATGAAAATAAGAAAAGTTCTCCAAAGCAAGCTTCTTAATTTTGGTCGTGCCACATATTCTTCCAGCCAAGCAGTGCAATTTGTTCAGCACAACAATTTCTCACAGATTACTCTGCAGAGTCCTTTTGGATGCTGAGAAACTGAGCAGTTCTTCAGTCTCTGGTGGAGTAGCCAGTGTTATCAAAACGTGGTGAGCTGCAGTGATTCCTGCAATTACTCATGACTGATTTATCGCTTGATTGTAGGAATTCAGTTTAAATAGATTTTTCCCCTCATCTCCCTCAGTCCCTAATTGATTTTTTTTTTTAATGCTGAATCTTTGACTTCCTCTCATAAAATAGATTAGAGTCATTATAGCTGCATGCTTTTTAATCATTCTGCTACATAATTACTGTTGCTGCTGTTGTCTTCTGGTGTACACTGTTTCTTTATTAGCAGCTCTTATTGCCAGAAGCTTTAAACATTTAATAATCTGTCAAGGTGGTAATTTGTTTTTTTTTTTTAACTTGAAGACCTTTTAAATGATATATTTAAGCACCTGTCCTGGTCAGATGCTTAAATATTCCCTTATCTCTGTCTGCTTGGCCTCATGTTATTTTTAATTGCCTTTCTTCTGGATAACCAAAGTTACTGATTCATCATATAGAAAACGTAAGCAGGTCACATGCAACTGTATCAGGCAGTAGGAAAACAGGCTTTCCAAAAATAATTATGAGGCTAATGGCCAAAGATGACACACAAGCAAGCTTTCATTTGTTGGCATGAGCAAAAGAGCCTAAATGCAGCCTCATCCAGCATTCATAGTAAATGCAGGCTGTAGTGGTTTCCATAACACAGAGGAATTATACCACCATTTCTTCTTTTTAATGCTTTTTGGGGTTTCCATTCAGGGTCCCTGCAGGAACACAGCCATCCTTCTCCACAAGCTCCTGTAGGCATTTTCTATACAGCATGCCAGCTCTGGAGCAGCTTGTCTTCCTCAAATGCCAGAAAAAGCCAGGCAGTCATGAGAGGTATTTTATCTCTATAAAAGGCTTTTAGATCTCAAGTCTCACTGAGTCGAGTGTAAGTCACAGGGCTGTGTCTCCTCAAGGAGTTCTGCGAGGCTGCTTCTCAGCAGCTGGTGTGTGCATCAGCCTTTGGTCATCACTGGTGGGGCAGGACTGCTGAATGATGTGATTTTAGAGCAGTGACAGACAGTAGCATGCTCTGGGGTCAGAGCTGTGAGCTGCAGCACTGCCCAGCTGGGACGGAGTGCACAGCCAGGACACCCTGTCTGCCATCAGGACAGGGTGCTGGTGGTCCTGCCTCTCTCAGCAGCTGGTGTGTGCATCAGCCTTTGGTCATCACTGGTGGGGCAGGACTGCTGAATGATGTGATTTTAGAGCAGTGACAGACAGTAGCATGCTCTGGGGTCAGAGCTGTGAGCTGCAGCACTGCCCAGCTGGGACGGAGTGCACAGCCAGGACACCCTGTCTGCCATCAGGACAGGGTGCTGGTGGTCCTGCCTCACTGGCTTAGGCCCCCCCGCCGCAGGCATGGGTCTCAGAGGTGGGGCAGCACTCTGCCAGGCAGCTTTTCCTGTGTTCATAAGGTGGTCGGGGACTGGAGAGTGAGGGGAAGGGCTGGAAGTGAATAGTTCAGCACAGATTGCTGGAACTGGGGACACAGTGTCCTGTTGGTGGATAAGGGACGGTGGTGGTGACAAAGTGCTCAGTTCTCCCCATCCTCAGGGGAGAGGACAAAATGTAATGGGTTTCCCCGGACTAGAAGAAGGATAAAAAACTTCCTAGTGCTGGAATATGGTGAAGGTTAGAGACAGATCGCCAGGGACCTGGTGGCATTTCAGCTGCTGGTGGTTGCCAAAGAGTGCATGAGGCACAGTCTGTCAAATACGACACAGGTATGATGAAAGCCTCCCTTCTGGCAGGGCAGTGGGTCAGGCTGCCTCTTAATTCTCCTCCTCCTCCTGTTTTGGTGCAAGGAAGTGCAATCCAGAGGAAATAGAAATGTTACGATTTGCACATGTTAAGCTGAAAGCAAAAACACAGAGTAAAAGTCAGGTCATGGTTTTGATGTACACAGAAAATAATAAAATCCAAAGGAAGGTAGCAATCATGTATGACTGAAAAGAATGAAAAGTCAAGAATTACTTCTGGAAAAGAAGATATTTAACCATATTTTAAATAACACCTTACAGATTTATATCTTCTTTATATTTGTTGGACAACTGGTTATTTTGTTCTAGCAGTCCTTCAGCCATCTTGGGGTACGCTTTTTCATTAATGGAAATGACTGCCTTAATTTCTTTTAGCACCTTTTCTGTGCTTTATTTTATCTGGCCAGAGGAAACTGGTAGATATTAATTCTTGGGATTTTTCTTGTCTATATGATAATCCAGACAAGATTTTGACAATTTCAGTACAATAGCCTCCTCTCAGGAAAGCTTTGATTACACTAAAACACACTCTGAAGTGCTAATCTCTTAACCTTCTAGAGTTCATTATTTGGACAGATAAAAATTAAGTTTAAAGTGACCTATAAGGTCTTCTTGCAAAGATATAATCTGGTTAAAATTTTCTCAAATTGAATTATGTGGACTTCATACCATGTATTGATTTTTAAAAAAAAGATCTTCTTAATGGAGTCACATAATAAGACTCCTGACCCAGTTTGGGGTTTTTTTTCTCCTTTGATGGAGTTGGCTTTTAACAGAAACTTCAGCACTATGTTTCATAAAGCTGTCACCAGCTTGATGGCTTCCCAGTCAGATAAAGCTTTGACCTCTGAGCCATTTCCTCATTTGAGAAAAACATAACTGCCAAATTAACTAGTCCTGTGCCACTTACGAATAAATTTCTCATCTTGCATCAATATGAAGAAGCTGAAGACTGCTTTGGATTATCTCCTGAAGAACTGGCACTGTGTCCTTAGTTCAAGATGCATCCTTTGCCTTTCAAAATAGAAACTTTAGTAAGTGCTGCTTTCAAATGTCGCTTTTGCCAGGATTTATAATTCTTAATTAATTTCCTTTTCAGACCAGAACAAAACCAAACAAAGGAGTGGTTAAATACATTGAAGAGATGCCTTCAGCTACGATTCACGTGTTGGGTAAGGAGGAGAGTTCCAACTTAACTGCCTATCTGCTTCCATCTATGGCTTTACTCTGCAAAATCTTTCATTTGTGGATTTGGGACCCCTCAGCTATAGCCTCCTGTAGGCCTCTGTGTCCCTGGGATATTCAGTGACCTCTATGGGAAAAGTAGGAAGAAACCTGATGCCTCAGCACTGATTAATTGCCAAAATATGTGGCAAAAGAGAAACAAAGGGAAAATGGATTCTGGAGGCCTTTGCAGAGATGGTGGTTTAGGTCTTACTGTGGACCTTATAGGAAATCTGAATGTGTCCAGGAATGATGAGTCTTTGAACTCTGTTTGACCTCCTTCAATCACTTTGCTTTTAAAGAAGGTAGTTTCAATATTGATACCAGTTTTATGATGCTCCCTGGGTCATGTACAAAAACTGCTTAACTGAGTTGATTGAGGAGTAAAGGAATAGGTTGCTCTGTGTAAAAAAATAAATAAATTTGTTTTTCTTAAGTCTATTTGGTTTTATTTTTTTTAAGTGCTGAAAATCCCATGCAAACAGATCTTCTTTTTCTAGTCACTTAATTGAGACAATAAATTGTTAGTAAAAATAAAAAATTAAAAATTCAGTTTTCCTTTTTTTGAGATATTTTGTGGCAAACCTGAAGCTGACAGTATTTGTTCAATTCATTGTAATTGCTAGAAATGCTTCATCCATTCAGAAGCTTTCATGATACCCCTGGGGAGTGCTAAGCTTTAATATAAGCTGTTATTCTCTTTATCTTTGATTTTTCTCTCAAATGATTTCTCTTTTTCTCTAGGTGTATAGTTTTTGTTACTGTAGTGTTATTTTTTTCACTTGAAAAGGAAACAGCAAAGAAACGGTGTTTCAGGTCTTTTATCTGAATTCTAGGGTGCAATTCTTACATAGAGCTAAGCTATTTCTTGCTAAAATTATGTTGCAGGTTTGCTACTGAACAAGCTTAATCAATCAATAGTTCCTGTTTGATAGAGTAAATAAATGATGTTGTGGTATGTGATAATCTCTGAGTTTTCCCACCACCTAATAGAAGGCTCATACCAAGGTGGGAGTGTGAAAACGGAGGAACTGACAGGCCCAGACAAATGAACAATTAAGTTGGTGTACTGAGGTCTGTGGCAAGGCAATAGAATAAGGTAGAATACGTGTCTGGAATATAAAAATCTTTCATGCTAGTTTAAAGAGTCCCAGGAGAACCGCTGGATGGATACTGCATGGAAAGCAAGAGAGACTCTCATAACAGCAGATTAACTTGCTTATCAGTGGCTTAGAACTTGGAAATATGGGAAAATGAGCTCAGAACTGTTAGAGAACAGAAACATAGGTATATTTCTAAATCAAGTTTCTATTTGTTTCAGGAAATACATTTTGAAACAACCTCTGGTCAAAGAGGAAGAGGTCTGATATGTTGCAAGGAGCAAAGCGTGGGAGTTATCAGCAGGATGTCCTTTGATCCTCAGTTGCAGCCTGACTGGTAATGCCATAAGTCGTACAAGTTGCAAAAGTTACAGGTTTCAGATTTTACCATTATCCAGCCACATCTGCAGTGTCCTGAGTGGCAAAATGGCAATGAGAAGTGGATATACTGACAGTATCTCTTGCTTATGTTTTACAGCCATACTGTAAAAGAGCCATGAGCAAATACGATCTAGTCCAACCATGGTGGGGGGGTGGAACTGGACGATTTTAAGGTCCTTTCCAACCCAAGCCATTCTGCGATTCTAAATAATTTCTCATTTCAGAAACAGCAAACACATGTAGCCAATGTACATGTTGAATGCCCTGCACCTCCAGTTTGGACAGAAGAGTTGCAACAGCAAATGCCTGAGTAGATGTAAAAGCATTGCTAAAGAAACGGACCAAGGATCCAACTTTAATTTTGGGGTAAGATGTTTGATTTGGGATAACTTTTTTTTTTCTTCTGGGTTTGTTTCTTCCCTTAACACCAATAAACTGCAAACTGGATGATAGAAAAGAAACTCTATTGTGAGTCGTAAATAGGATTATTGACTAAATACCAGTTGTAGTATCTACCCCACCGACATGTGAGCCAGAAAACACATCTTGACTGTATGATTTTATTTCCATTTTCATAGAAGCAGCAGTTTAAAAAATCATTATCGGTTGCATCCGAGTTGATCATGTTTGATTTGGAAGTCACTGGGATGCAATAAACAGGAAACCCCAGGGTGCCATTTTACTAAGACAGCTTTTAAAAAGGAACCACAGTTTCTGCTGCAAAGCACTGTTGATTTACATGGATTTTCTTGTCACATGTTTTGGCAAAATGTATCAGCTTGTGCTTCTTAACATCAACAAATAATACTTGACTTGCAAACGAGCTACTTGGCAAGTACCCAGCCACGGGAGGCTTGGAAACTTGACTGAATAAAAGAGACTTCCATTTTCATTTCACCAATTTGTGAACTGGCACTATCCCTGCCATGGTCATCTGCAGCAGCTCTCTGATCTTTGCTCTTGGTTCTTAGACACTGAAGCTGTCCAGCCTGTTAGCTTTCATGAGATTCCAAGCAATGAAAATGAAACATTTATTTTTTCAATTTCCATGTAAATGCCTTAAAGGGATCTCAAACTCATTTGTTCTTTCTTATTTGAAATTCATCTTTTCTACCTTGTGACATTGGTATCTTTTCCTTCACTATGTAGGGCTTTCAAAATGTTCACCTTTTAAAGAAAAAAAAAAGGAACTCACTTTGTATTTTTTCTGTGCAGCCTTCTTGTTCATAATGAGCTTAAATATAAGGAACATAAAACCATCTGGAAATAAAATTATGCGCTAGGTTCACTAAAAAAAGTAATTACATTATAATCAAACTGTCACTTTATGAGCTAGTGGGAGATGAAATACACCATAAGCTGACAAAAGAAGAGGATGGCTTGCTTGTTTAAATATCATTCACGGCACAAAGCAATGAAGAAACTCTGAATTACATACAGCATAATCAGAAAAGCTCTTGGAGCTGGGGACCACAGCACTAGACCCAGCAAGACAGATAGGCTTTCTTCTTTCTAACCTTCAGTTATATGCAGCCCAACATGTGTGCAGGCTACTAATGTCAGCAGACTGCCAGCCCAACTATGTCTGGACACAGGGTGAGAAACACTTGCCTCATGATAAGCCAATACGCCTAATTCATGCATCATGTTTTGCTCAGACTTCCAGTCTCTGCAGCTGTGGCAGTTCTTGAATTATTGTCCTTGTTTGATTCATTCAATGCATTTGTGCCACCAAGCTGTCAGCCCCTTTCAGACAAGGCTGACTCTCATCTCAGGTTAAACATGCAACTGAATTGAGAAAATCTGAACGTGTGAGGGATTGTATTTGTTCATGTCTTGCCGATTCTTGTGGCCCTTTCCACCTGCACTGCCTTTAATGGGAATGGAAATGCCTTGGTTTGAGGGGAAATACACATTCCTACCTAGCCACTGAGTAGACCAGCAGCATTTAGGCAGGAGGGGTTTTCATTAGTCCTTCAGGCCCTTGTCATGTGAGCTTTTGTTGGGTAAAGTGCTTTTTCCATCCTGATCTAATTTCTTTGAGATTTGAGACTGTTCCCTGCATTCCGTTCTCTGTCAGCAATGGATCCTGTACACAGGCACTCCAGCAATGAATTCTGGTGCTTGAGAGCAGGCTGGTGGCAAGTGGTGGGCATGGATGTGGGGTGTGGGGAGAGGGAAAGAAGTTGGTGATGTGACTTTTGGATGCCAGCCTTGCCTTTTCAACAGGGCCCACAGACAAGGCAAACAGGCGGCTGCAAGTCTATTCTCATGGATGGACGAAAGCTGGTGGAAGTCTGGCACCAGGAGAAACAGCTCTTTCTGCCAATAATGCATCTAATGAAAGAGAAATTTGTTTTCATTTGGGGCTTTTCTTCTGGTAACTTAAAAAAGATTCAGGAACATGAATGGGTTGAACTTTGTGTCTCTCTAGTTTGATTTTGTTTCTATTCTGGAGATACAAAGGGTGACATGCCAGGAGGTCCATCCTGTGGAAGTGGCACAGCTTCCACAGTGTCTTGCTTTTCTCTTTTCATGCTATGAATACAGTGACAGAGTAGCACAGCAGGCTGTGCTGGCCATGCACGTGTTATTTTCTATGAACAGTGGATAAGACCCATTTTATTATTCATGCCACATATCTATCTGGCAGGGTACTGTGAGCCTCAGGAAAACAGAAGCTGGGGGAGCCCACTGGAGACTTCCCAATACTACGGCTTGTTTTTTCAAATTTAAATCTCTAATTTGTTTAAGTACAATTGACTTTATTTTTTCACAGAAAACTGGGAAGATTTCTGTTCCAAGAACATGAACATGAAATGAAGCTT
This sequence comes from Nestor notabilis, assembly GCF_000696875.1. Taxonomy (NCBI): domain Eukaryota; kingdom Metazoa; phylum Chordata; class Aves; order Psittaciformes; family Psittacidae; genus Nestor; species Nestor notabilis. The sequence continues at coordinate 57,360 of NW_009933220.1, read as the reverse complement.
CATCAAAAAGAAGTAATAATAAAACCTTGTCCAAATGCCTATGTAACTGTAGTCTGTTTTGACAGAAATATCTTTTGTCAGAAACAGCTTTTGACAGTAGCTCTTCTCCCCAGATAAAAGTAGCAGTTTGAAAGCTACTGTTTTTAACTTGTCACTGAATCTCATCACAAGCAACCCCACCCATGGACTGCCAGCAGTGGACTACTGCTGAGCTCTAAATTGTGTATTGAAAGCCTCATGAGCTTAAATTTAGCATCATCCTCGTTTCATGTTATGCTTCTGTTGCTGGCAACAGACTTGGTTAAAATGCCACAGTTTTCTTCTCATTAAATTAATGTTTCTAAAACCACTTTTATAATGAAAGATGTGTAAGATGTCTTGAATTACAGAAAACAAAACAAACAAACCTCAGACCAAAACAGACCAAAAAAGTATTCTCATGACAGAAGGTGCGAGTAAGGTTTTCTTGGCTTTGGTTGTGCAAACACTTTCACAAGGCCACTGTGCCCTGTTAGGCATAACAAGGCTGTTTGAAATAGAAACTGCACTGTTCAAAGTGTATTACATATTCTCACTTTCCACATTGTTGTTCTGCTGCAAGATTGAAGGCAAAGATGCTGGTGCATCTCCATGCACATCTCGCTGCACAGCAAGAGTCACTGCTGAAGTCTCGAAGTCACAACAGAGCCATGGGTGGAATTTGTGCTCCCTGGTGGATTTGAATCCTGAAGAAAGGTGAGGGGATTAGTAAGTGCAACTTGTATTAACTGCCTTTGGGACCAACTGCCTTTCTGGCTGTCCTCAAACTGACCTCGAGTTGCAACAGGTGATGCAAAAAAAGGCTTCTAAACAGATCAGATGGTGCTCTCTTGTTAAAATAATCTGTTTAAACAGCTGGGGCATGAGTTGTGAGTCTGTTGTGTAGGTAAGCTTCACTGACTCCCCAGGGAAACCAGAGATGGAGAAGGGGTGTCATACGCCTCTTTTAGAAAAGAAACAAACCACTTGAATCTAGTATTGCTTAACCCCACCATAGGAAGTTGTAAGGCTTTTACTTCTGCTCCTAACAAAAGTGCATACAGAGAAGGTATATTTTTACAAAGTTAGCAAGCACCTTTGGAGATAGTGTCAAGAACTGGCAATTCGCTGTACTCCCTGGCTTTTGACTTTGCCTAAACTAATCATTGCTAGGGTCCCATAAGCAACTAAATCTTCCTTCTATTGAATCCTCTTTGCCCTGTGAAGATCATAGCAATGAAATAATTTAGCTCAGATAGATATGACACCATAAGGCTAAATGTTATATTTTACCTTCCTGCAGCAGCTGCTGCCTAGTGACCTAAACACTATGCATGATGAAAATGCAAATTATACCTTAAAAGTGATGGGTTTGGGATCTGTTTGTAAGTGGAGTCATGGAGGTGTATAAAGACAAAATGACCCAGCTGGGCCTGGAGCAGTGTTCTTGGAATGTATCACAGTTATGGATGACAGTAGTTGACATACCTGACTCAGCCTGCAAATAAGGGTGGCAAAAATGACCCTAGTAGGTTCATGACATTGCATTCAGGGAGTCTCCACACAAGTTACAAATTCTGGCCTGACTTTTTTAGTTTCTTTTTTTTTTTTTTGTCCTTGTTCCCCTCTTGCCCCCCTGCCATGTTGCTACTATGCTGAGTGGAAAACATACTTATCTATGAGCTGGTCTGTTAAGATCTGTTCAGCACCTGATGATTTTTCCTGATCCTGAAAGGAAGAGGGATATTAGAGCTTTGTGTTGCTTCTCTGCAGGGGACAGGGCACAACATCTCCGGCACAGCTTGACACTGAGGTATAAGGGCTAGACTTGCCCAAAATGTACTAACAGAGAGGGATTATTTTCTATTTGCTGGATGCATTTGCTCCATACTTTTGCTGGAGGTGCTATAGGTCCTTCACTTGTCACCGAAGTCCTCCTTTCTGAAATGGCTGAACATTTCTGTCTCTTTGGATCATGCTGCTCTCCCTTTCTCTCTCCACCCCAACACCAAGATGCATTGTATGGGCAGCATGACTCTGAAATTGTTCTACTGTCCATTCTCTAAGAGCGGTGAGGCTGATAACTCATGTAGCTTCTTTCTGTTTTTTATTTCTTGAAGCATGCTGAGACTGAGGAAAATTAATATCACACTTCTTATAAACCTGTCCTTGTTGCTGATGAAAACCCTCTTAAAGGCATGTCAAAACAACTTGCTTAAGTGGGGCAATTTGTTAAAAAGTAATGGTGTTGGAAAACAGGACCAACTCATATGAAAATTTGTAGGAAAAGAGCTATGGCTAGTTGCAGTCTCAATATTTTAAATAGAATACAAGCTCAGAGGTGAGTGATGAGTTTTTGTTGTGGAGAAACCACAGATGGAGGTTTTAGGAATCAATCTCTCATATATTAAAGAAAAACCCAATCTGTGTGTGCAAGAAGCAAGCTTTCTATGTGATCCCTGCTCTTCAAGCAAAGGCAACAAGGCTTGTTGACCTGGATGAAATAAATCACTGGTCTTTATACAAGCAGATTTCACATGTGTGAGAAGCTGCTGATGTGCTTGCTTATTTCTGCTCTAATAATTCTCGTATTTGTTAAAATGTATTATTCCATTTTAGCTCTGTAGATTAAATCTGGAGTTGCTAATAATCAGGATTTTTGCTGTTTCAAAGTGTGAAATGCACATTAGAAGCCATGTGAGCTCTTTACACTCCTGACCCAACTTAAATGGATGTGTAATACAAAACAAGCACAATGAGAAGGGCCTTTCCATTTTCACTTAATGTGTTCAATGAAGAAGGGAAACGCCTCCATTATTACAAGTTCAGCTAAATAATAGAGGCTTAAAAAAGTTAACTTTTTTCTTCATGATTCCAAACTTTCTCGGTCCTAATGGCCAGCGTTGGCATTGAGTTCTCGTAATGTAAATCCCATTACACAGCACTTGAGTTTTGGCCTTTGTGGAGACCTGACCACAACATTTAATCTATTTACTTATTTTGTTAGAACTAAATCTTTTTTCCCAGTGGAGTCATTGCACTGCATACAGGCACATCAGTGCTGGACCCAAACTTCCTAGTAGAAACTGGCACTCCCTCGAGTTTAGCTCTATTCAGAAGCCTGTGCTTACCCTGTAATTACTGTTATTCTGATGCAAACTTAAGTTCTTTGTCTCCATAGACGAATATGTCCAAGGTGTGGGCATTTGCGTTTAGCTATCTGTATCAATACAAAGGCAAGAAACAGGCTCAAAATCTGAGACGTCTATGTAATTGCTATGTGGGTTTGGGTTTTTTCTAGATTTCCCCTCCCTTCAATGCTATTAATTTATTTGATGAATCTTATCATTGATGTCTTTCCAAACTGACTGTTTATCTCAGTGCATGATACCTGCTTGTTACAAGCATGATTTGCCCTTGCATACCCCAACAGATCTTTACAAGCACAACCATTCAAAAGAGGAGATGTGATAAATAGAAAGTTAGAGAAAAGTCAGGAATCAAAAATAAAAAGGGGTTTACTCAGAGGCACAGATTCCCAAGGGATCTTTTTATGTAGAGAACATAAATCTAGTGAGTTGCAGACACTAAGATACATGGATGTCAAGGCTCAGGAGGAGTGACTTTCTAGACCATTAACAACATAAGCAAATTACACCCAGATATGAAACTGCAAATAGAGTCAGAGCTCTGCCCTTAGAAAGGTTTTGTATATTAGCACCATAACCTCAAAATTAATCTTTCCTCCATTAGCATTTTTGTATCTATTGCAAGTAAATTTGCTCTGATACCCATTGAACTATCTTTCATGCCAATGCTTTCTGGCAGGCATACTGTGAAGATGCTGATGAAAGAAGAGAGGTCATTTCATATGGAGCTGGCATATCAGATGAGTGCTGCTCTGATTGTGTCCAAAGGAGACGTGTGTGGCTTGATTTTATGGAAGCTGCCAACAGACCTTGTTAAAAAAATACAGTATTCTGAAAGATAGCCTCATCTTTCTCATGGTCTGCCAAATCAAAAAGCTAATTAAAAATCAGCTCAGAATGAACCTTCTCCCTACAGACATGATCTTTGCTCAGATTTCAAATGATGCTTTTGAATCCAAATATGTAGACAGTGGTCGTGGACTGAGGCTGAGAGTAGACAGCACCCATTTTAAGCCCCTCCAGGACACATTTAAGAATGAAATCGTGGACTGATTCAGCTTTTATTTGTCCTACAGGCAAGTGGGACACTTAGAGTAATTTATGGGCTTTTCATCACTAAGACAGATCTGAGAGTCATTGGCATGCAAATGGAATTTCATGTTACAGTAATGAGGAATGTATCATGAAGACATGATGAGCACCCAGTAAAATGCATGAGTATTTTAATGTCCTTAAGGCTCTGCACCAGTGAAGGTTCAGGTAGCAGCCAGAGAGAGGTAAGGGAGGGTAGGCGGTAGAGCATCTAAGTATTTTTATGAAAAAACAATGACAGAGGACAACCGATAGCAGAAGCACAGTGTTACTCCTGCTGCACACATTCCCAAACGAATAACTGTGGTGGAAACCAATCAAAACCAACCAACCATGTCAGGCCCCTTCTTGAAAATCTCCCCAAGTTAGCGATCCCCAAGTAGCAGTCCTCAGTATCTCGGGTTAGCAATGTTTCTTTTCATTCCCAGCTGCGCCTGTGCGCAGGTGAAAGCATGTTTCAGAACTGAAAAAGGTGTTGGGTAAGGATTGGCTTGACCAAAACATCCTTCTCTGTTAAAATCTATTGTCTGTGCAGTAGGTCTATGTATTGTCTCCCCCTCACCTCTTAGTCTCCCAAATTGCTTTATTTGTACCAGCCCCAGAATGATGTTCCCACCAGTTTTCAAACCAGTCTGTGTCCCCAGCTGTGGACTTCAGACTCACTCCATGGATTCTCGTCTCTTCCCAGTCTGGCCCCACGCATCCTCCTCCATGACGTGGTGATGCAGCAGCACTGCAGCCTCTCCCTCCCTTTCGTTTACATTTTGAGCCCTCTGTAACTGACCCTGCTTCAGGCAGGAGGCTGGACTGGAGACCCCCAGGGTTCCCTCCAGGCGGAATTATCCTGTGGCTCTGTGTCCGATACCACAGGCACAATGCTGGCTTGAAGCCAGGCTGGCTTTAAAATCTGCACTCTTGCTTGGCATAGCTTAAACGTGCCGACTTTCTGAGGTATTGCTGGCTGGAATAATCAGCTCTGTCTGGGTCAGCAGGTAAGTTGGAGGGATCCTGTCCTGAAGGAAAACAGAGGGGAAAGAGGAACTCAGATTTGTATGTAGGAAGCTATATGCATGAAGGATGGAAAGGTGAGTCAGTTCCCCAGGCTGACAAATCCTGCGGGAGCTGAAAACAGAGTTGGGGTATTTGGAGTCTGAAAAGTAACTCTGAGTTTCTTTTCATAGCTACACTTAAAAAACAAAAGAAAACCAGATTTTTTTTCAGGAGTGCAAGCTGCCCTGGTTTGCTTGTGGCAGGACAAACTGTTTTCTGAAGCATGAAAAATAAGATCTTGATTTGCAGCTGAACTTGTTAACGACTGAGCTTGTTATTTGTTAGTTACCTTATTTAAAGTTTTTTAGAGGTACTGTCGTAATGTCTACAGTGAGGACTTAAGTGTTAGACTCAGTCTGATTTATGCAAATTAGAAGTGGGAAAATGGGCTCAGGTAATAGGGATGTCAGAAATATCTCTGAGTTATGAAGTGGTGTGTTATCAGAAAGGTCAGGAGCGAAACACAATGATTGCTCACAACCTTGTATTCATCATGAGTCCCTTCTCTAATCCCTTTGCATTGGTCCTTTTGTACCTTTGAAAAATACACTGATAAGCAGATAGCTGGAAATGGAGTCTAGAGAGGATCATACCATGAATTAAATTAACTCTACTAGAGGTGGATAACTCTGGTGGTAATTCTTCCCTGAGTATTAGTGTTGCAGAGTCAGATACAGTGTATTCAGATGCATTTCTCCAAGGAGAAATGAGGCCAATGAGTGATTGTTGCATTGTATAATCAAAGAATTGTTTTTCAGCCTGCTGTAGATTACTATTGGTGGCAAGAATTGCCAAGGGGCATTCATATAGGGAAAGGATCAGTGTGTGCACGAGAGCTGCTGCAGCAAAGCAGAGATCTTACCCCAGAGCAGGGTATAAATAGAGCCAGGGCAAGTCTGTGCGAGCAGGCCAGCAATAACTCCAAGCTGTCTTAATGTTGTGACTTTCTTTACTGGATTTTTGGGTTAGCTTTCCTGAGCTGCTGATCTGAGATCGTGCTCTGCCTCCCTCAAGAAAGCCTGAGGTGATGGTTGTGTTCCCTCCACTTACAGGCTGTGTGTTCAGGTTTGCTTTCATGAACTTGGTAAAGATGATGGCTGTAAAGGACCCTTTATTAAAGCAGAAGCTCTTACTTAAGGTGTCCCTGTAAGAAAGGAGTTCAAATGGGGGAGGTAAAGGGCAGAGATTCTGGCTGCAATTCATGAAAAGAAGGCTGGGTCAGTAGAGTGCATCAGTATGTATGCTTACACACATTTGTGCCTTGGGAATGCATTCAGTATGTAAGGCTTGGATGCCTGTTATTCCTAACACAGATATCCAGGGCTGGATGATTGTCATACAAGTATCTTAGGATAAGTATGCATTTCTAATGTCTATGCCACAGGCATAAGGTGCAGGACTGAGGAAAAAATACAATGATTACACACATTTAGAAATAGAAAAGGTATATGGTGATTAATGGGCGGTTGCATTGTGTCTTCTGCTGCAGTGTGTGAATTGGTAGAATCTGGAAATCTTAGATGTACCAATACCTGTTCATTTCATCTGAGTTTCTATTCTTTGGCTTTTCCCAATTATTTAACAGTGGGGAGTACGCAGAATACCAAATCAAAAAAGTTAGAACAGCTTGTGGAAGGGCATGCATACAAATAGTTCTTATTTGAGAAATAATTTTTCAGATGAAAGTATTGAACTAATTAACCATGATTACTGAATAACTTTGTTGCATTTATGTTTTACAGTTTATCTTGCTCAGTTAAGCTTCATTATAATTGGTAAGTTGTCTCTCAGGTCTCACTGAGGGGTATACCATTGGTAATTATTAACTTTGTCTCCATGGGAACAAAATCACTTTAGGAACCTTGACGTTTATTTTAGGGTTAAGAGAGGTAACAGTATTCAGCTCTACAGGGATCATCTCATTCCGTGTCAGTTATTAAACAATTAAGAAAGTGTGGACTGTCTTTGAAAGGAACTATTCAACGGGCTTCTAGACAAGAAGCCGATTATGAAGATCTGCGCCTAACATTTAGCATCCTATTCAATGTCAGAGTGATTGATTTAGGCTATGGTGATGTTATTTGTAAGTTTAAAATAATAGGAAAGGATGACATTCCAGGAAAGTTTCTATTTGTGTTTTTTGTCATTACCTTGTTGACGGTGGCTTGCTGTTGAGTATGATTTATCATATGTAGATGTTGATGATATGGAGGATAAGAAATAGAGTACTCTTCAGCGAAGTTCTGGTTAAACAAACCTGTCGCTTCACATTTTTCAGTTCTGTTTTGTTATAAAACTGTAATGCCGCTTACACAATCAGTCTGACTTGTCTGACTAATAGAATACTCTATTTAGCATAAGACTGGTGGCATATGCACAATCTTTATTTGAACCAGTAGTAAAAACATCCAGATGAGTGTAGTGTGTAGGATCCTTTTGTACTCAGTTGTTTCAGACACAGGAAGAGTGCTTAAAAAAACAAATCAAGCCAAAAATAAAATTAAAAACCTCTTATGGTATTGGAATCTTTGTGTCAGGGTAATGGTTGTGTTGAGACTCAAATCTCTTGAATAGGATGGTTGTTTGCAGACAGGACTCCATTGCAAGGGCCTTTGTATCAGCATTGTATCCAGTGTATTGATTATCTTAAGCTACCAAAACACCTAACTGTTCAAGAGATGGTGACAATTTCTGCATTGGTAGGGGCCTTCCTACTATTTCCAAGTGTCCCACCTATGCAGATCTTGGTCAATTCTGCAGCAGGAACTGGCCAAGGAGTCCCTGGCACAGCCAGATCCCCACGTAGGGTGCTAATCAGCACACTGAAGCATAGACATCATTCTACCCATAGCAGGGATTTACCTGGGGGAATCTAGTATTTTCCAAAATTCTCTCCTGAATAGCTCCTGAGAAAGTTAGCCACATGTTTTGCTGTGACAGTGGCTAAGAGTTCAGTCAACACCATGCCTCACATGCATCTTTTGTCTAATCAGTCTGCTGATTCTTCTGTGCAGACTAACCAGGGATCTGCTAAAATTCTCAAATCCAAGAAATTAAGGACATAAATGCACTGGATGTACAGGAAGTCACAGACTTGATTACACCATTATTATAATCATAGAACAAACTTGAGCTGCTTCATCATTATCTCACAAGCAAATTAAGCGCAATAGCTCTTGCCACACAATACACATAACAGGAATTTGCAAGGTGTATTCCCATTCTTGCTGGTGCCCCAGGAAATGGCAGATGCTTGCCTCTGAGCTCACAAATTAGGAACTCCTTCATTTCTGTCATCTCTAGCTAAAATAAGTAATTTACATCACCAAACTAAAGCTCAGTATATCATTGCACAACATATTGTAGCCTCTCAAAGCACTGCTTTTATACCCTCCATAGATTGAAAAGACAGCTCCCTCTTCAGCTGTGGGCTGAATTTCAATATGAACTAGATAAAAGCAGCAACATTTTTCAGGATATTAGCTTACAAACATAACACTAGCTACTTCACCTTTCATTTCTTGTTAGTTGTGACACTTCTGTAACATCAGCAGTTGTTTACAATGGTTTTGTTAGTGAGTAAAACCAGAATTAATAGAGCTTCTTCTCATAAGAAAATATCCAAATAAATTATTGGAAGTGTCTCAACAGTTAAAACATCCAACTTAAGATGCTTCATAAAATATTAGTAATCGTTCAGCTTTTTGATCTGCAGCTTCATGTGGCAGAGGAGTAAAAAGCCAAGCTAATGTTAAGCAGCCTTTGGCAAACATAAATGAATATGTAGAAGCCACACAATTCAAGTTGACATTTTCTCCAAACAAAGGCAACTCTACACTGTTCAATAATTGAAAAATCCCTGTGGCATGAACATACATAATGATGGGCAGCGAAAATACTTCGTCTTCCTTGCAGTGCTTGCTGTGGGTTTCATGACTGGAGCTTGCTGAATTATTCATTGGAAACAGCTCTTATTGTGGATGTCTCTCCTTTTTGCATTCAGAAGTCAAGAGATGCTGTGGTTCAGTTAGAAGAGCCTGTGATATGATACTTGCTGGGTCATCACCAGTGCCCAGGTATACAGAGTTGGGATGAGAGACTCAAAATGCCTCTGTAGAATCACCACTGTCACTTCTAAAAATTCAGTTTTCTCCCTAATTGTACTCAGTCAGTAGTGTAACATGCAATTAGATAACATACAACTTTCTTTTCATTCTATCTGTTTCTCAGCTTGCTGCATGAACTTTTGCTCCGTAGTCATACACCGCATCTCTGTTCATGGATCTTCATGCACATTTAGTTGTGTACAAAAAGGACTGAATGCAAGCTGTGAAGCTTCGCCATCGTACTGTTTTCCCAGCTAGCCTCCTAACCAGCTCAAGGCTTTCTTTGATAACCTGAAAGACAGACAAATATTTCTGGCAAGTGTAGGTGAAACTTGGTTTCAAGTAACCAGCCACTGCCATGCCCATTCAAACTGGTCATTGAGAGTTTTGTTTTAGCAGGCAACAGACAGTTTTCCTAGGTCACCAGCTTTGGGGAGCACATGTTCTTTGTGGCAAGGAAAAAGTAGAAACTTCTTTAAACAGTATTGGCAGTGTTTTACTGGGCATCAAGCAAGATACCCAGTCAATTACTGCACAACTAGTCCCCAAAGTGATGAATCCTCAAAAAGTCCAGTTCTTTGTGACTGTCATCATCATTGATGAAGTACAGCTATATGGTAAATGTCTATATGGATAGCACATTCAGTCAGTCGGCATTATTGCAGGGAACGGAAGTCTCATAGTATTGGGCATGATGCCAGTTAAGGGCTTAAGTATGTTCATCTCTTCCATTTTGATTTGTAAATAAATGGGTTACAAATGTAGATTCTTGCTTTGGGTGGAGTATTGTAAATCATAAGCAAACCACTGACTTGAGAGAAAGAAGCCTACCCACTGGGTTTTAACAATTCTTGTGTGCAGCTTTCTTTTCCCCTAGAAAAACATTTCTACAAGACCATAAAAAAACCTTAAACATAAAAATACATTAAACATCACCAATCTTTCTCTGCAGCATGTTTTTTTTTTTTTAAATTAAAGATGCTTATTTACTTTGGCACATTATTGAAAGCAGGATTTTTATTTATTTTATTTTTTTTAGTACATGCCATAGTGTCTTGAGAGCTGCGTGCTAAATTACATCAATTTGCAACATACCTGAATTTCCAGATGATTTTTTATGTTATTCTCACGCAGAGTCAATAAAGGGGGGTGGGTGGGAGGGGAAGAGGAGTTTAATTCTTTGGAGAGAGAAATCTCCATTTCTCCCAATACTTTTTTAGAATTTGGTAAGCCTTTTGAGGAGCGTTTTGTATTATAAGCAACAAAGTTTGGGATAGTTAAGAAGAGGAAGGAAGGTAAACACTAATAACTCTACATGCTCTAAATTTGAATGACAACTAGATAAAATTTTTTTGTATTCTTTAGGTGTGTATTACCCATTCGTTTTCCTATAATTTTCTGTGTTCAGTTTTACAGTGCACTAAGTATGTTATGTTGTGTTATTTTCCTTGAGCCAGAAATCACAGCTAGCTGCTCATGTACACATTTGTCAATGAAGCTGGCATGTACAAGAGGGAAGGATTCAAAAGAGAAAATCAAATAAAA
>NW_009933220.1:1613-46369 GCF_000696875.1 Nestor notabilis | reverse complement strand
AAGAGGCTTCAGCACTTGGAAAGTATAAGAAGAATTTTTAAATACTTATATGTCATTAAATGTGTTAGCAAAAGGTTCATGAGAAAAAAAAAGTTTCAAATGAATGTTTGAATAATCCAAGTAATTTAAAGATGACCAAAGTAATTGAGAAATTCAGCTTTCAGTTTAATCTGACAAAGGAAAACACTTGTACAACAGAATGTTACTTTTCAATATGTGAAAAAGAAAGATTATCATTTACTCCTTCAAGCTCCAGCTTCTTCAAAATTTTAAAACCATCCTAAATGTGGATTTTACTTTATGTGAAGCAAAATTGTTTCCTCCCTCCCCTCGCCCCCGAGGGACCTGGTACCTGAAAACAGTGGTGTGGTACTCTGCGGTAACAATCAGTCCCCCATGTGCCTCCTAAATCTCTTGTTCAATGGCAAGAATTCAAAGGTAAATGGGCAAGTAGCATAGTCCATGTACACTTGTGAGCGTAGCAGCTGAAACTGCCTCATAGGGGACCATAAATCCAATAGCCAGCTACATTTAAAAGAGCAAAAACAGTAAGGTCCATTTGAAATAGCACTGTGTGCTACCAGTGATTCTATATATGTCAGGAATGTCTTTTGAACACTATAAATCAATCCTCTAGATTGCTAGAAGGAGAGGAGGTTTGGTCAGAAGATGTCAAGAGATACCAGGCTGCAATAACTCATAAAGGCACCTGCCTACCATTCACAGGTGGAACATTGCCAGAGATAAGTATCAGAATAACAGAATCATTATCTAGGCTTTTTTGTTGAAGAGGAAATCTTAAAGAACTGGGGGTTTTTTATTTTCTTTTTTGTCCCCAAGAAGCAGTAAAAGAGAGATGCTGCCTCTATTGCTGCAGTCTGCTGTAAAGGCATGTGCTTTTGTTCAAGGCATCAGACAATGCTTTTGAAAAGTGAGTTTAGTTGCTATGGAGAGGGAAGTCTCCTCTCCCCTCACCACCACCTCTCTTTCCCCTAAGAAATGCGGATAGGCAGTGAAAAACATGACTTTCTTCACCCTACTCTTGCAGCATGTTTCAGTACTGTTTCTAGGCACCAAAGGTGTCTATAGAAGCACCCATTTTTGTCATTTATCGAGAAGCAGAATACATTGGAAGCTGTGGTTGCAGATCCCAAGGTGAGGACACAGCACAGGAGATGGCTAAGCCAAAATACTGGCCTGAGACATCTCCAAAAAGAGCTGCAGTTGAAGCCATGGAACAAAACGCAACAAGTTGGTTGGCTTTTCCACCACACGGTAAAACCTGCTGAAACCTTCATGCGATAAATCCAGGTTCTGGTGCAGTAAAATGCCATCTTTTTGAAAAGAGGACTTGAAACACACTCTGTACAATCCAGGAGTAAATTAAAGCGATGACCTTTCAGTAACTTAGATCTGGCCAGTGTGAAATAAGTTTTTTGGAGACGGGCACATCCCTTATAGAAAGGGACACGTTATTGAGTTTTCATTGTACAGGAACTTCTATTGATCCTTGCAAGCACTCCCAGAGAGGTGTCATGAACTGGAGCAGGCCCTTGAGAATTTACTCTGTATTTACTCTGCCCAGTCTTCAGAAGCAGTTCATTCAGGGTTGGGATAAAGGTATATTATTGCTTTTCTCCTGCTTTCTTACAGGGTGAATGAAAATTTCTTTACTTCAAAGCTGTCAGTCTAATGACCCTCACCAGAATTAATGCAGCTTTTATGGAAAATGTGATTCTGTTTAATTGCACCATGAAGAAAAGAGAAAAAAAAAGAAGGAGAAAACAGGATTGAAAAATTATGCTTTCAGAGATATAAGTATAGCACATAGCATTTCTTAAACAGAGGAAAAATAAAAAAAACCTATATGCAATTTTTCCTGACACTTGATTAAATTTGTACAAGAGACAGTTAAAAATTTTTTTAGTGAGGCTCCACTCTTTTCTTTAAACAAATGTTATTAAAAAAAAAATCTTTACAGGAGATGTCTCAGAAAATGACATTTTGATTGTTTTTCCCCTGATTAGGAGAAAATTGAACTTCAGGAAAGTGGTTGGAGCTGCAGCTTTCCTGCAGCGGGAGAACACAGGGTATCTGAGATGTGTTCAGGTCAGCTGCTGAATCTACTCATTACTCAGGTTTTTACATATAGATGAGTGTTACTTCAAGTTTTAAAATCCTGACTTTTTGCCACAGCCTGTTTTTTTAACCAGTTGTGTTTTACGAGGGGATATTAGTATACTTTCAAAGGTTTGAAGCAGAAGGTGGTAGGAATAAAAAGGTTTTACACAACTCTGCAAGTTTCATACATATAAAGCATACATGGAATAAGAAAATGAAGGTGACACTTTTTTTTCCAGCACTATCGGAAATAAAATGATTGTTTATCAATAAATACATAATGCTCTTTACAACCATATTATAAACAGTGTGATCTGAATGAATTTCAATTATGCAGACCAACGATATTGTGCCATCCATTATATAAATCAAACCCAGGCATAGGCCTGTAAGCTTTTGCTGCTTCACTGATTTTTATTGCCATACAAAATGATAACTGGAAGCCATATAGAACAAGGCAAATTAAGAATCTATTGTGAGGAAAATGCAATTGGAAATTAACATCCTCCTGGAAGCTACATTCACAAGCCAAATGCCTTGTAAGATTTCATCTTCCATGCACAATGTGATGATATTCCTGTGCATATATGGTTAAATTAATTTTCCCTTATCAGCATAAAAATGTAGCTGGCTAAAATAGATTAGAACTGCATAATATATTGGATTGCATTTTATTTAGGTGGAGAAGAAGAAAATACTTAATTTCAGCCTGGAATGGTATTGAGCAGAATAATTGATTGAGTTCAAACAAAGAGATCAGGCATCCCAGGGTTTTCTCTTTTGTTGTGTGAATTAAATGATCTGTAAATTCATGACAAGATGATGATTTTCTCGGTTGCAGAACAGTGAAAAGAAAATAAAACGATTTCTTTGTGCTCAAATAGAAACTTCTGATCCCACTGGAGTCCAGTCTCACTCTTTGAAGGATTATTTAGTTTCTCAGGGTTCAGTCAGTCAGTTTGTGCAGTTTGAGGCTAAGGAGGGATGAGGCAAACTGTGTCCTGCAGGATTGTCCTGTAAATGAACTTATCTTCTAAGCAACTGAAAAATGCTCATGCCTGTTAATAAAACCCAGCTTGGACCACAGAGGATAAGCAGTTGACTTTGAACCAGCCCCATCAAGTTGTACGATTAACCTGCCATTTATTAGTAAGATTAGATTTGCCTTTTTTACCAGTGGTTTCAGTTCACCTGTAACTACGCTGATCAAGTGGTGTCAGGGACACTTGCCCAGGGGTGCCAGGCTTGTCCCTCTGCTAAACACATGCAGCAGTTCCTGGGGCCCTAAGGATGCTGTTCCTTGTACACAGCCCCACTGAAACTCATGAAATGGAAGACCACTTTGTTGTGAGTTATCAAAAACAGTAGAAGGGTGGTATTCTTGTTTGTTTTCTAATTCTGTTGTTTTAATTCTCCTTGTCATGTAAGTGTTTCTGGAGGTTGGTTGGTTTTTACTTTTTTTTCTTCTTTCAGCCACAATGCTGTGGAGAATTATTCAGCCTTCAGCTGTTTTTTGTGAATACTTTTGAAGAAGACATCTAGCATGTGTCTTAGGTTCATGTTTCAATGACAAAAAGAAACAAGACAGGCAAATATCTGCAGTAGAAGATTTTATTTTGATGGCTACTTCCAGTTTCAGCCATGTAGATATCCAAAATTGAAATGTTACTGAACTGAAATGGTGATCATTTCACTTTAAGATGAGAGTTAATTGCTCGTTTTATTTAGTTCCTCATTTTAAATGTTAGATATTTCACTGTGCTGCAATATACCAGATTTAATTCATACTTTTTTCTTCTTGATCTTTAAGTAGGCAGTATTCTATGTGCTGAACTAAACTTTTTGGCCAATGCGGTGTTCTAGTAGCCAGTAATCACTTCTCTGCATACCCTCTGTGGTGTAAACCTCCCAATATCTGGCTGCATTGCTTAATTCCCTAAGAGGCTGATGGCACTGCTCTCTATGCCTGAGCTTCCCACAGACCTGAATGGAAATCTTAGCTGTCTGGGAGCTTGGGAGCTAACCTCTGTTTACAGCACCTCATTAGGACAGAAAATAGCTTCTTCAAACTGCATTTAGAAAGGAAGGTTTATCCTGAAAATGCCTTGAATAACTGCTATGTTACTGTTCATTACACAGCGGTTCAAGGAGTACTATGGGCAAGTGGAGCCTCCTGAAGAAATACACATCCCGCTATATACACTTTCTCTAAATGTTGCAATGCCATCTCCATGCAAGACCATGAAAACAGTGGTAAGATGTCTTTGCTGACATGAAAGGGCTGACCTTCTTGATACTCGGGGAGGTGGGCATTAAATGTCTTAACGGAGGGAAATTAGTCTTTCAGATTGTGGGATTTTGGTGAAACCATAGAGGGACAAGATACCACTGCTTTACAAATTGTGACTAGACCGTGTTTGTTAAACAGCAGAAGAATTTGTTTTAACAAGATCTATGAACTAAGAATAACTGTATTTTTTTAGAAGTTTTGCATATCAGAATTAAAGCTGTTCATAGCTTCTTTACTCAGAAGTCTCGTATGGCCAACAGTGTGCCTCACTCTTGGTTTTTTACAATTGTATCAACTGGTTTTGTGAAAGACGTTCCCTTTCCTTGCAGATCTCACTTATATCTATAGACCACCATGTTTCTAAGAAATAGTTGCTCCTTCCTAGTTGAGGCAAATCCTATTTGGGAACCAGATGAAACAAGAGATACTGAAATAAACAGTAAATAATGATAATTCACTCAGTATCTATCACTTGATTTTACCAGTAATACAATATCATTGGGTAAATTTAGTAAACTAAATCTGGTTGAAATAATTGTCAAAATAAATTATTCTGTCTGAATTCTTTGTGATACATATCAGATGTTTTAAACTGTCAACACTAATGTTAGCAGAATTTTAAATGTCAGTTTCAGTGCAAAATTCCTATATTCTAGGGAGGAGAAATAGAGAAGAAGACTCTTGAAGGCACCAAAGATCTAGTATATAAAAGTAGAGTTAATTTTAAAGATTAATTTGTGGAAAAAAATTGGAAAAAATCCTCACTCTTCCCCCTCCGCCCTCCAGCCTACCCTCTAGTAGAGAGTGGAAGTGGCAGCTATTGTGGTAAAACATTCCTTGGTCTGTCTATGTTGGAGGAAATGAAAAACCATTAAATGGATAATAGAATAAAAGTGCAATGAGATGTTCAGAGAATCCATCAATAAAAGGATGGCAAGCAATTGTTAAAGACAGCCCTTTCTAAATGTAGGTTTATTGCCAGAGGATGGAAAATTGAGAGAGAATTTGCAAACAATTGAATTTATGGTAATGACATATAAGTGTATTGTACCACCAAAGTAAAGCACAGAGCAAATATGAAAGACAAAAAACACCAATGTCCCATGGAAACCCTTGTGTTTCGCCTATTATCTTTTGGTACTGGAAACTCTAATATTCTGATATTAAAATCAAGTACATTGCAAAATGCATTAGAAGGCAGTGACTGGGTGATATTCTGCTCTGTGTTAGCTTTCAGGTAAATTGTTGGACTAAAACCACTTTGAGACGTGAGCAACGAGGAGCTTGCTCCTGCGTACTAAAGGTAGTTTTGTTTCTTAGCTTCAGTGATACCTGGAGTGTCTGATGCCCTTACTTTGGCAGTTTATGGGTAAATTACCTAGGGATGAATTGTGTCAATTTGAATTTTAAACCTGTTTGAAAATGCATTGTAACTAGGTCTATTGAACCAGCAGAGGTGACTGCTAAATGACAGGCAGGAAGAAAATAATTACCTGATGGGCTCAGAGATGGAGCCTCTCAATAACCAAATAAATTGAAAAGGGGAAAAAAACTTCTGCCAGAGGTCAGAGATACCTCTTCTGGACAAAGCTCCAGGCAAAGCCTGACAGCACTAAAACCCTGTGGCTGAAAAACCACAGGCACCAGGAAACCATGGCTTCAAGACAGCCTGTGCTTGGTGGGCAGGCCACCATTGAGGGAGGCATGGGAAGGCTTTCCTGTAAAGCATGTTTTGATTTTGGTGTGCTGAGAAATTGCTGGTGTGTTTTCAAAGAGGTTATTTATGTGTGGTTTGGTTTTTTTTCTTTTTTATTCCATGTCCCCACCTGGTGGTGCCAGCAGCCTGCTTCCGCAGCTATGCCTCCCCTGGTGACCATGGGGGCTCAGGTCCTGCCTGAGCTCTTGCCTCATCACTGCTGCCCCATATAACCAACCCCACTGCAGTACTGCTGCCTGGCTGGAGAAATGCCCCATCTTTAGAGGCAGCCTGGGATTTTTTGTTCTTTTGGATTCTAATGTGTGGTCCCTGCTACTGCCAAACAGAGCTGGCGAGAGGGTGCTGACGGGATTTAGTAGGATGGGAACTGGTGCTTGGTTCAACCTTTTTTTCCTCCCTTTGACACACCTTACTAGCTAGGGCAGCAGGCACTGATGGGGTTACCTGCTCTGTTGCTACCCCTGGCTGCTAAGTTGAGAGTCCAGAGATAATTCTCTGCAAAGCACTGAGGGGATGGACAGTTTGCTAGATTTGTCTTCTGTAGATTTTGGGTTGAAAATAGTGATTGAAAACAGAACAAACGGAAATAAAATAATCCGTGTCAGTACATGTTATTCAGGAGCATCTGCTCTCCCTGAGATGGGCATAGACAGAGCTGAGTCTAAGTTTGGCTATGCTGATTTTTCTCTAAGTGTTCTGCAAAGACTGAATCTGCAAACAAGCTTTCCATAATAAAAAGTCCTAGCTTGGAGGAACAGAAGAGCAAAACCACTTTCATAAAGAACCAAAAAAAAAAAAATAAAAAATCCAGTTTCCAGGAATTACTCCACTGAACTTAATAGCAAACACCAAGGATGGAAGACGGAGAGTTTTGAAAACAGTAGAAGGTTGCTCTAAGGTAACCAGCAGTGAGATACTTGCTGGCTTTCAAAGCAGGATGGGACAAGGAGAGCCCAAAGCAATTAACTGGAGAAATGAAATTGAGCCCATCTCAGGCTGCCCCTGCTGAGAGCAGAGCTCAGAGGATGTCACTAAGTATGAACAAAAATGTGAGACTGGTCAGCTGATGGCCCTGCCAACGTGGTGGGACAAGCTACTGTCAGGCAAATTATCTCTAAGCCAAGCCTCTGTTTTAAACATAAAGCCTTGAATGTTAATGGCTTGGACTGTGACACAGCCTTGTGTCTCTTCTGAAAATGTTTCCTAAAATTATAATTGTCATGTATTATGGTGTTGCTGTTATTAATGACTCCACCTTTCCTGAAGTAAAATATTTCTGATTTATGGGAGGGTTTTTGTTTTACATTGTTTCACCCGAAGCATAACAATTGCTATATCTCTGGAAAGCCCATAAATGACAGCAGCACAGCAATGCAAGTTCTATTGAAAGATTTAAGCCTGTCGTTCCATGAAGTGTAGTTGTCTTGGCAGCTACAAGGTTTTAACAAGGATTTAAGTACCTCTGAGACATTTGCCTTTAATTGTGGAGGAATGGCATCACCAGCTGCAAAACAGTTTAACCCTCAGAAATGCTTGCCTTATTAGCATCTTGTTGAGGCACTGATTACAATGAAGCATGGAAGGGTGCGTAGCTACTACCTTGGCTGAGGGACGAGCAGAGCCATGTGAGTTCAGCTGGGCCTGGCCTCAGGAGGTCTCTGGCACCTCCAAATAGTTTATTTCTGTGAGTAGCTGAAGGTCTGCAGAAAGGCAACATAATGTGGCAGGCAGCAGCTATCTCTACCTTAGCTGAGAGGGGAAAAGTTCAAGGGTAGTCACACACCTGATAAAGTTGGGAAACAACTACGGGAATGTTGAGGGCTGGGATGGAAGCTGGCCCTTCATAGGGCACAATGACTGGGGTCTTGTTGTTCCCTCTGTCTTCATTTTAGGCATCCAGGAGTTTGCTGTGTGCTGTGCTGGTTCTTCAGCAGCAGACCTGTAAGTACAACAGAGCGCATGGGGTATGGGGAAAATTATTTTGGTTTAAGCCAGAGCACCTCAGGATGGTGAGGCACTGGAATGGGTTGCCCAAAGATGTTGTGAATGTTCCAACCCTGGCGGTGTTCAAGGCCAGGCTGGACAGAGCCTTGGGTGACATAGTTTAGTGTGAGGTGTCCCTGCTCATGGCAGGGGGGTTGGAACTAGATGATCTTAAGGTCCTTTCCAACCCAAACTATTCTCTGATTCTATGTGTACTCTGTCTTTCTGTACCACCAGAGCTCTTGTGATAAAAGGTGTATACCTGAAAACAAACAAATCCCAAAAAAAACAAAACAAACAAAAAAAGAAACCCTTTTTTTAAAAAAAAAAAAATCTATTTTCCCAGATTACTTTCAATATTAGGAAAAAATTGGGGGTCCCTGTCTGCCTTTTTTGAAAAGCCACAGTAGAATTCAACATGGACAAAATCTTCATGACTGTGCTGTCTCTCTAATGATGAATGCTTCAAGCCCTGTTTGTCAGAAAGCTGTGCTGGACTTTCCAAGCACTGATGTGCAGCCACGGCTGCGGCTTTCTCCCCAGAAGCTGCCTCTCCCACCAGTCACTACCAGCATGGCGGTGGGAGGCTGCTTGAAATCACCAGCTAGTCCTAACTAGTGCTCAGCAGGCTGTCCTCACCCCTTCCGCCTTCTACTCCCCAGCTAGGAATCCTAATTTACTCAGCTATCTTTAAGCATGGGTCTGATTTGACATCTCCAACTTTCCTGATTCAGTAGAATGGCTGAAAAATAGCAAATGCAACACTGCACCTGGTGGGGTCCAGCACCGTAAAAATGCTTGTCTAAAGGCTGGATTTGGGCTCTTCTTTTATATAAATTAAATAAATTCTTTACAGAGGGAACTCTATTTCCTTGTCAGTCACTTCCTTCTGCCAAGTGCTTGGCTTTCATTCCAGGTCTGCTCACTATCAGCTCTGTCTTCAATTTACTCCATATAAATCGAGATGCTGTAATTGGACTTCTCCAAGTCTGCACAGCTTTGTCTTAAAGTACCCCAAGTGTCTTATCCAGGCTTCAATTTCTCCTCTGATGGACAACAGGCATCCTTCTTGTTTGTTTATTAGGCAGCTTCTTATCTCGGTTGTAGTCTTTAAGAAACTCCATCATTTTAGTTGCACAGCTAAAATAATTAGGCTTCCTGCTTTCCTGGTCTGGCTGGTGCTTCTTTAGCCTATACGAAGAGAGCAGAATTAAAAAGTGTAAGAAGAAAAACGTTACCACTGTTAGCAGTAAACAGTGCAAGGTAAGAACCCTGGTCATACACATCAGATGCTGAATCCTGTAAAGCTGGGGTGTTGAAGAGACAGGAAGGGTGCTAACACAAAACCAGGGAGGAAAAGATTAATAAGATAGGATAGATTACCTTTTCACAAAAAACGTTATTGCCTTTTTCCATTGTCAACCTGTACCAATTATATATTCACTGGGAAGATGAGCTTGACTTGAGGTTGCAGGTATATATCTGAATCTTCTTCAAATGGCAACAGGCGCCTAACAGGCTGCTAAAGTACAAATACTCTGATTTTTCACCTGCAGTAATACCTGAAGTTTGAAAAAGATTGAGGATTTATAAATGTCATTTATCCCCTGGAGAAGGGAGCCTGACTAGAACGCATTTGAAGGCACTGCAAATTAGAAATGTTTTTACCATGTATTCCCACTGGTGAGCACACATAACAGCAACAAATATTTATCCAGATGGATGAATGCAAGAATCAGTTTTGGCCTTAAGCTGTCACCACTCTTACCCAGTCACATATTTCATGGGTGGGTCTTGCTGACATGCCATCTTCCTTGCTGAGAGCATCGGGGTGTCTCCAGCTACTTGCCAGCCGTTCCCTCTCTTCACTGGGTTGCTCCCAGTTACTCATCAGGCTGTGCCAAGTATATCAGCCACCAGAGCCGGTCCATCTGCTAGCCTTTTACAGGGGAGCAATTTGGGGCTTTTTCTGGGGGTCAGCAGTACTGCCAGCATCTTATGCGACGTGAGGCACTACAGGCACTGCAGAAGCCTGACAAAAGGTTAAATCAGGCACTTGCCTGGCACCATGTTAATTACTCAATAGGACAGTGCAGGGTACTGCCTGCCAGAGCTGTTCCTCATTTAGCCACCCTTACATGTTGTTCAGGCAGGAAGGAGTCTTAATAAATTATTGCCGGCTGAGGAGCATGGGCATAGTGCTGTCTCATAGAACAGGACATTTTTAAACTAATTTCAGTTTTTCTGGGTCACAGTTTAGCTTCTTTCCTTTGAACTTTTGAAGGGGAATTCAATCTATGCTCAGCGTTAAGGGTTTTTCTTCCCTCCCCGCCTTTGGCAGAGATGTGAATGCCTTCATTTTTCAAATAGAGAGGCTGATCCCGTAACTCAGATGAAGAAGCTGCCTGATAGGCATGACACTGATCAGCAGAGAAAAACTGATCCTTATGTGCAGGGTCTGAGACCCCGAAAGTGTGACTTGCATGCTTAGATTCTGTTCTCTTGACAAGTAACTGGTTTCTGCAGTAAGATTAACTTTAGCTGATATCATTTTAAGGCTAAATCCTGAAAAAGTCTGGAAGAAGACAGACAAACTTCAGTTGTTAAAAATGCAATGGCATATTATGGAAGGGCTTTCTGGGGATGATGTAACACTGGCAGGAAAATCAGGGCTATTTCAGCAGAAGTTTTTGGTGCCTGCTTTTCACCTGCAATTACATGTGTAGGCTAGCAAGCTTTTTCAGGCCCAGAAAATTGGCCACTTAAAACTGACTGAGAGTTACATAGCTACGGATTAAAGTGTGCAGGTATAAAATGTTTCCTTCAACTGGTTCTTCATGCAAAGAGTAAGGACCATGGGTGTGTGTTGGGTTTTCTCACTTGAGAATCGCAGGAGACTTTGTGATAGGCAATGCTAGAGTGCCCTACCCAGCCTGTCTCCCTGCTCCAAAGCAAGAGCACTAGCCTTGGCATGCAAACTAGTAGCTTAAAAAAACCCCAACAATCCACATCATCAGCTGCGTAATTCAGAGCCTTCTCCATTACTGACATCTCTATAATGTATCTCAGGAAGGACTGGCAGGGTGCGGGGTCTCAAATGCTGAAAGCCAAGGGGGCTGGGAAAAGTCCTGGCTGCAGGCAGTGGCTGTATGGATGTGGCAGCAGCCAAACAGGCTCCATGCACCTTGTCCCCAGTAGACTGGCAGGCAGGGCAGCAGCTTTGCTTCTTAGCCTTTCTCTGGGTTTACTGCTTTGTACCTGAAATTAATACGATTTGTCATAACAAATATGCACATTGACCATCTGTGTTAATAATTGACTTAACAAGGATCTAACCACCTCTAGCTCATCCTAGAGAAGTTAATTGAGGGGATTGTGTTTATAATCTGCCTTGAGAGTCCTAATCTTCTGTTCCGGTGCTGCCAAGCCACAGACTGATTGATTGATTTTGGTCTCTTGGAGGAAAATAACAACCTCCTGAGACAGACTTTGGCAGTTTCCCAAAGAGAAAGTACACAGCATGGGGGACCAGGAAAACAAAATATAGGCTTCTTCATGGTGTTTAAATGTTAGTTGTTAAATTCTGCTTCCTAGAAAATGTGAACCAGTAAATCTCAAGCTTTTAGGTATGCTTCAGGTCCTATGAAAAAGCTGTTGTTGTTAACATGGGAACTTGTGTCTTTTTGTATAGGTGTTGGGTGGTGAAGTTTTTTTCCTGAGAACTAGTGTGAGGGGTTTATATAACAAAACAAACTGGGAAGTTTTCCAGGTTTTCACCCTGCCTTCGAGAGGTGGCAGGTGAGGTCTTACTGAGGTAACTCTCCTAGACCTTTGGACCTCCTCTCCAGAGGAACTTCCCAAATACTTGAGTTACTGCATGATGAGCAAGTCAGGGGGTAACAAAACATGGTTCTGGTGAGAGAAGAAAAGGTCACCCATAGCAAAAGACTGCTAAAAAATTCAGGAAAACATGCTGGAGAGCCTGTCAGGAGATCTAATTCTTCATTTTGTGTTAAAACAAGACCAACTGCACCTAAGCTATTTTTTGGTTAGTATTTTTTATAGATAATTCTAAGCGTAAGATAGCTAATATACTTGCTCTGTTCAATATCTTGTCCATTTTGAAACAGCAGATTACTTCCCTGAAAAAATCCTAGTTCTTTCCTATAGGCAGCTAGTGTATGATGTAGGTGCCAATCCCCTAAAGCTGGACATGAACTTTTTCTGTACAGGAAAAGTAGGCAATCCTCCTAGGATTCAAAGGAATACATTCACTGCACCCAGTGTTTTCAGATGGGCAGAATCCACGTTAGTATAATAAGACACTTCTTCTGGGTGAATGCACCCTATCCATAGACTGCTGCTTTCCCTTTTTGTTTCATATAAGGGTTGTTAAGCATTTCTACTGTTCAAACCATTGAACTATATATGAATTTTCTTTGAACTTACATTTCTTTCATTATCCACCTTGTGCTCTTCAGCTTCCTGGGAAATAGAGCCAGTGCAAAGCAGGAAGCCTGCCAGGGAAGTCCAATATCTGAGGGTGATATGAGATTACAGCCCAAATCTAATAAGGGTAGATAAGTTTTATTTCCCATTTAGCCACAAGCATTGCTGGTAGAACAAGATATTAAATCAGACTTCTAAAATTGTACCTGTACTCTGAGCAGCTGGTCAGCTATACTTATCCCCAGGCCTGGTACTTTCTCTTGCATCCTGAAGGACACAGCCAAGACTTTCCAGAAGCACCGCAAGCAAATATGTCTCTGGTGTATTCAGGTAAATCACTGAAATGAACCTGAAATGATTTTGATCCAGCTTCTTGCAAGCAGATCTATGGCACTTCTAAATTTGTTTTTTCATGTAACTCTGCTGGGCTTTATTTTCCTTCTTGACAAGCTCTTTGCTGTACTGTAGCATCTGTTAGAGAAATACACTGTGTGAGTCAGTGTAATTTTAAAGGGAGAAAGAATGACTGGTAATGGCTGTGGCTGCCTTAGTTTGTATGATGTTTGCTGCTCCGGCTGCTGTGCAGCTGAGCAGGGGGTAGGGAGGGAATTGTCCTCTGGAGAGTCTGATTCACAGTAAGCCAACTTGGTTAAGTTCTGTAATGAGAATTTTTTCCTCATTTGCAATTAGAATGTCAAATACCGTTAGAAGTATTTGATTTGTGCTCAGTCGCAGTGCAATTCTCCAGTTTACTGACTTTAAGGAAAGTCTTGCAAGATGCTTCTTCATTTTTTTCTTTTAAATCCAATTATGGTAACAGACTGAAATTAATTTACTGAATCATTGATTTTCCAAGGGGCAGAAGGTGGCTTTATCCTTTTGGGAAACAAGACTTGGGGAACACAGGTGGTTTTCCTTTTCTACACAGTGGTGCTCTTTTTGGGACACACAGTCTGGAAGCACCCAGGGGCCACCCATCTACTTGGACAGTGCTCCGGTTAGGCCCTTAAACCCACTGAACTGCTGCATATACATTTCAAAAATGGAGGCAATCATGCAAAATAGAAGTTAACTGCTCTGGTAGAGGTCTCAAATGATTTCATTGCCATTAGCAGCATTGCTGAGCTTAATCAGCTGTGGAGAAGTTAAAGCATAACCTCATTTCAGGCGGGAGGAGGAGCAGTGTTCAGCCAAGTGGTGCCCATGTGTCAGTAGGTCACAAGTGGGCTCCTGGGAGCAAGTAGGTCACACATGAGTGGCCAGGATGGAAGTAGTATCGAGGACAAGGGGTTGAACTGGGAGGAGGGCTGGAGGACGTGACTACCAGCTTACTCTTGATTCGCAACCAGAGCTCCAGTCCAGGTGACACTGGGGTGAGATTTTCCTGAAGTGATCATCCTTTCTCTGCTTTAGATAACAAATGTGTGATCACTGACTCTTAAATCCCCACTAGTACAGATATGATGCTTCACTGAAACAAGAAGCAGTGCAGGCCCTTCCTAGTATTGCTTCAGGAAGCGACAGTCTCAGCTGGAAACTGAATGTTATTTTACATGGGTGGTGACCCTTACAAATGAACTAAAAGCTAGGGATCTTACTTAATTTTAGTGGTGGTTAAAAGTTTAGGAGCTCATATAGAATGCTGGAAGAGGTGTCATCTGTTGAAAACTATGTTAATTCCCCAACCTTTTCTTCAGCTGCTTGGCTAAGAGTACCCTGGAAGGAGGTTGGTGTTCAGCTCACGTTGCTGCACTAACAAGGCCTTGCAGGCTCGTTAGGGCAGGTTCACATTACGCCTTTGTGCACAGAATGAACCAAAAGGAACCACACCTGAAGTAGCTTAGTACTCCGCTTATGGCCTGAAAGTAACATTATGTAAAAATACCCCAGAAGTTTCCTTTTCTCTATTTTATATTCCAGCTACTCCTGTCCAATATTTATCCTATCTAACTACAGGCTGTTAAACTCTACTGAGATACCCAGGTTTAGGAAAGCACTTGCCTGACACAACACTCACATAAAGTGTACTTAGTTTTGTGTTGCCTTCTGGAGGTGAACCCCACCTTTCCAGGACCTGGGTGAGGTATCCTGCTCTGCAAGACTCCAAGCTAAACCACTCTGGGAGTCCAAACATGAGCTTCACTGAGTTATAGTTTCTTCTCTGCAGAGTTGGGCTCAACAGGAAGAACAACCTCTGCTTTGCTTTTCCCATTTGTACTTCACCACCTTTTCTAAAGAGACGTAGAATTAGGGTATAGTGGGCAATTTAATAGATGGTGAATGTGATGGGAGAGATACCTCGCTTTTCTGTGGCTGCTTCTGACATGCTGATAGCATGAAAGGTATTTATAGGGCTACAAAGATACTTCATATGAACAAACTCAACATCTGATGCTTTCAAAGTATTCTGTCAAAAAAAATAATAATCCGAGTTGTGGTTCTCAGTGTCAGTGTAACTCGGCCTTTTATTGCTGTAAATTGTTTTATTTTTTAATAATGGAAAGACAGCTGCTGCCCTCAGATTGTCACTGCTACTGTATCTGAAGTTAACTTTCACACTCTTAATCTTTTCTGTTTGCTGTATTTCTTCAGTGGTGGCTTCTAACCAGTCTGCTGTGTTGGGCTCTCGCCAGGCGGCTGTGTGTCTGCAGGAAGGTATTTGCATACAATAACAGGGAAGAATTTAAATTAATCAGGGAAAGATATCCATTAGAGCTAGTCTGCACAGTAAAACCCATCTAGATTTACAGCACTCTGGTGTGAACCTAAGCTTTTTGTTTCTGATAGAGTGGTCCATTGCTCATCTTGATAACTCTCTTTCATGCAGACCTCAAGATAAAGCCGTGTTTACGGAAAGGCCTTTCTCAAGCAGGCTGCTGTTCTCTCTTGCTGGCATGATTCATGAAAGCTGCTTCAAGCATTGTCACTGAAGCTCCTGCTAAAGTGACCAGGGAATGACATGGCCCTTCTGGGGGGCTTCAGTGGAAACCTCAACCTGGTAGCCTAACATCAGCAAATGATTCCCAGAACTGGCGGTGGGTTACCCTTTCTTAACAAACGCCTTTTTTAAAGCTATGGGTGCCATTACATTTTGTTGCATAGTTATTAACCTACTTACAAACGTTTTCTTAGAAGAAGTGGAAGATGAGATGTACAAGTGAAAAACCCTGTGTAAAACAGGGGGAAAGCACAGTTTCTGCTACAGCTGGAAAAGAGAAGGCAACCAAAGAAAGCAGGGCTGGTCTCACATGTGCCTTCTGTTTCATCTTGAAAGCAGTAACCCTGTAGAGTCTTTATTTATTTATTTTAATTTTTTGGGGGGGCTTCCATGCAGTGTTTTTCATTGGTGTCTAATTGTTGGGTAGACATTCTGTATATTTGTTTTGTTTTGTTCATTGGTTGAGCTTTTTGTACTCTGCTTTTTCAGTGACTTGCGCTTTGCACAATGTGATGTTCAAATACTTACCCTGATGGACCATCACCGACCAGAAATGGCATTAAATGGGAGCAGAGGACCGCAGGGATCTCTGGCTGGAATGACAGAGAAGGTGAGGGAGCTGATTCTTTTCCATTTATCCCCAAATGTACGCTCTCTTTCTCTGAAACATAAACTGTAAGTTGGGCCTTCTAATTAGAAAAACTGCTGCCACCTTTTGCAGTCCCTTTCTTATATCACAGTAATGGAAAGACAGAGATGTGCACACATAGGAACTCAGCACTTGATCACTCCCTGTGATCCTCCTGCATCCTGTTGCCTTATCTGAAAGGCTTTTTAAACACGAGGCAGTCACAAAGAGATTTTTCCCACAGACAGCAAGAAGAGAGGATTTAGGGCTATAGTCCTTGCCTATGCATTCATTCTGACTTTCTGTCTTTGAGTGCTTTAAAGTCACTCAAAAGCAAGTTTCCTACTTTCAAAGTGAAGAACGCAATTATTTACCAGTGGAATGAGCTAAAGGCATAATTAAAGTGGAATGAGCTAAAGGCATAATTAAAGAGCCATCATCCAGTTGGATTTGGCTCCAGAATATCTGTAGGATGTAATGGCAAACAAAACATTTGTAGATAGAGCCATGTTGAATTTTGCTAGTGTTGGCACTGGGGGCAGTGGCAGCAGAGCTGGGAAGGTGATGGAGCAGCCCCAGTGCCAGTGCAGGCCAGGCTGGAGCAGGGAGACGGCTAGGAGTGAGCTGTTGGTTTTCTCCCTTACTCCAAGCTGTCAGTGAGAGAGGAGGGATAAAAAGTTCGTTCAGATCTTTAAAAATCTTTCAGCTGGAAAAAATGCTGTTGAGAGGGAAGCACATATGCCTTGCTGTGCTGCTTAAACACCCCGGCAGAAAATAGGGCTGCGATATGTCAGACACAACGTGCAGACATGTTCATGTAGCCATGCGAGAGGAGGAGGAAGAAGCAGAGTGAGAAACCCCCTTCTCTCTCCTCCCCACCTAGTAGTGGCAGTGCTGCAAGCAGGAGAGAGGCACAGGAGCTAAGGGTGGGAATACAGAGGAAGCAGGTTACTGAAAAAGCCCAGTGGGGATACCACTGCCACCTCAGTGCACTGTCCCCTGCCACACTGACCCCAACCCATGCCACCCCATCAGCCACCCCTCCATGAGGTGCCATGGCCAAAGTTGCCTGCCAGCTACAGTTTTATTAGGATGGTATTCAAAGTTCAAAACCGAGCCACAATGACAAAGTGGGAGTTTCTGTGCCAAGCGCCAAGTGAACCTGAAAGGTTAGTTTACTCTTTAATGAGATTCCTGCTTCAAAGTCTCCATCTTCCTTTCACTGGGGAGCAGCATTTTCTTTAAGCAATGTTTAGAGGACACCAGTCTGCAAGGGTAATCATCCTCGCCTCTGGCAGGAACAGCTCACACACTAGCATTTCTGAAAAGGCACTCTTTGTGAATAATTGAATTTGTCTCTGGAGATCAAGATTTCTTTTTCTGTGGGACTGACTGCAGCTCTGCTTCTTAGGTGCAGCTTACTGTACTTGAGGCAGAAGAATCGTATTGCAGTTGCAGTCGAGGGTTTTGCAAGTATGAAGCATAATAGGGGTGATTGCCATAGAAAGAGTCATTTGTAGTGTTCAAAAAAATGTCTCGTGAGGCAGCAGAGGCAGTGGGCAGAGCCCCACTCTGCACTGTCAGGGCCCCTTCCTGGGTGACGCTCATAGCCCATCAGTTCCTGCCAGCGCCGTCACCACCTAGGATACAGGGGAGGACCAGCTGGGCCAACTGGTTGCCCAGCCCAAAACAAAGCACTGTGGTTCACGTACGTCCTAACAACATGTTGCTTGTCTGGGTGTAGCCTCTTCTTCTTTAAAACCTCCTAGCCTTGCAGTGGTTTCTGGGTCTCTCTGGAGCAGCAAGTGTACCATGATGGAAAAAGCTGTGCATCCCACCTCTTGAGACAAACATCCCTGCAGCTGCCCCATCAAGGAAAAGCCAGTTACAGATATGTCCTCCCTCCAGCTACCAATGAGGTCTGCTGTCCCTGGGCATGTGTCAGCACCTCTTCTCATCCCTTCAGTGTGTAACAGCCCACTGTGGCACCTACCAAGCTGCCTGTGAGTAACTTCTTAGGAAAGGGTTGGTGGGGAGGAACCTCTCATCATAATTGGCACTGCTATGAGTGGGACCTCATGTCTGGCTCCAGAGAAGAGACAGGTCCCTGCCAGTAGACTAAGTGATGTGTCTCAGAAGTATTTCTTGATGTAATGTTCAGAGGCAGGGCTTAGCTGTTCATTGACATTAATGTCAGCAGAGGGGTGAATGACTATTTCAGACTCTGGGATTAAGGTAGGAATTGGGGCAAAACACACTTCTGAAGTGAATAAAAATCCATTGAGCTAGGAGGTTTCTTTCTTGTCTTTCATCACTAAACAGAGCAACAGCGCTGGGTGGCTGTGTTCAGCAAACACAATGCAACGTGGCAGCAGTATTTTTAGGGTATTATTTTAGGGGGGAAAACAAATTCTAAGAGCAAGACATAGCTATCTTCTAACTCAAACAAGCTGCTCAGGAATTTCTGTGGCTATTGAATATACCACATGGTACTTGGGCTGTCTTGTTGAATTGTGATACATGTTTCAGATCAATAAAAAGGCTCATCTGAGACTTTTTTTTCTTCCACATGTTACACAAAATACATTCTCTCATGGTACAAACCTTACATGAACTGATCAGCAGGAGAATCTAAGGTAACTGCACTCACTAATGAAAGCCCAAATTCTAAACTGAAGTCCAATTTTCTTGGACTCTAGTATCTGCAGGTAATCTCTGGGTTCTTTGTGTTCTCTGCTCTGAATTGGAAACCAGACCTTACATCTTTAATAATTTTTACTCCCTTCTGTGGCTGTCAGTTACAATGGCTTGAATATTCTGTTCATCTTCAACTTCAGGACTTCTTGATCCTCTGAGGCAGATCTTTCTCTGTCAGACTTCTGAGTGACAAGCAGAGTTTTCATCCTTGGAGACAATTCCCTTAGCAGTAACCCGGTCATCCAGTACTACGACTGCTTTTAGCACATTTCCTCAGGTAAGGGAGCAATGCAAACAAAAAAGGAACTGGGCAGCAGCATTTATCCTCAAAAGATATGTCTGGAGGCCTAATCGCAGCCTGGCCAGCACTATTAGCTGTTCCAGCTGAAGACCTTAGCCTACTTAAACACACTAACAAAAGGCTGTATATGGACAAATTAGGGAAGTGGTATAGATGTTGTTTGCATCTATGGTAGTGCATAAAATAAGGAAATGACCAGTGAGGTTTTTCTGTTTTACTTTGAACTCTGTCTTGCATGCTGGAGTTATGGAGAGTTCCATGGTCAGTGAAAGCAGACAGTGGGGAAGGAAATGGAAAATGGTTGGAAAGAAATTTGCAGGTGGCAGCTGGCACTTTCCATAGGCCTTGCCTGAGCAACAGAGAGGATTATCATTAAAGAACATGGCCAACAAAGGCAACACAGGTCTCTTATAAGTTGTTTCAGAAAAGACATGTTAAGACCCAGATCATCCAGGGATGGACCAGTCACTGCTGGGAGGGCACTGGCAGTGGATACAGGTGCCTGTTTGAGGGACTGTGAGGTTGGTTGGGGATTTGAGCAACCTGGTCTTGTAGAGGGTGTCCCTGCCCACGGCAAGAGTGTTGGAACTAGATGATCTTTAAGGTCCTTTGCAATCCAAACCATTCTATTATTCCATGATCCATGACGCGCGGTTTCTCTGCCCTGATGGATGGGCTGTGATTGGCTTTCTCCCGGAGTCCAAAGGGCGAGGTGTCCTCAGGCCTCCAGGGAGGGAACTACTGGGGGCAACCAGCCTCCTGCCCAGCTGCGTTTCCAAACACCCATCCCACACTGTGAAGAGCCAGCAGATCATGTACATCCACGCTATATGAATGAGGTGTCCTGCCCTGCAATGTTGGTTTTGGGGAAACAAGTGTGATAAGCAAGCACTCAAATCTCTTTCTGAAAAGCCACAACACCAGGTCCAATTTGCATAGCACTTGCCTGCAGTGAGCTGCATCACTGACAGGTGTATGCCTAGTTCATGGAAATGTGATGTGCTTCGAGGACAGTTTGGAATGATTTACCCATGACCTGCAATAAAGACAGGTCACAGGACTGGCGGGAACCAGTCCATGCCTGAGGATGCTGCCATTACCTAAACTACCAGCTGAATGGAGTAGGCACAGGGGTTAACCACGCCAAGTGACATTGTTGTGTGCTGCTGTAATTTTTCATCCTGCACAAAATAATTGATGGTCTCCTTCTCCAGAAAAAAAAAAAAAAAAAGAGAATAAATAAGG
Organism: Nestor notabilis; assembly: GCF_000696875.1. Classification (NCBI taxonomy): domain Eukaryota; kingdom Metazoa; phylum Chordata; class Aves; order Psittaciformes; family Psittacidae; genus Nestor; species Nestor notabilis. The sequence continues at coordinate 26,000 of NW_009933220.1, read as the reverse complement.
TGAAGCTAGAAAACTCTGAATTTAGGTACATTGGTTTTGTTGTTATGCTGGGGTTTTTAAACCCAGCATAACTTTAAACCTGAGTGCAGAGAATGTGGAAATAGTATATTTGAACTATTTTGGACTAACACAGTAGAGGAAATGAAGCAGGTAAAAAAAAAGTCAGCTTTTTTGTACACTATGTACCATATATTCAACCTTAGTCATACAACAAGTGTTTGAGAGAGCGCAAAACAGTAAACTGCTTACTCTGAGTTTGTCTGAAAAGACAAAGGAAAGTAAAAAAAATGCAGGTCTTCAGCATGGGCTTAGAGTATAGGTAGTGTTTTCAACATAAAGGTTTCACAAGATGTTCTAATTCTATCGCTCTGGCAGGAAACTGAGGCTTTCACATTTAATGAAGCATATTTTTGAAGTGACACTAAAATGATGAGCGTGACTATGTTGCACATCTGCCTGTCTGCACAGGGCAGACCATTTTGACTTCCTTTTCAGAGACACTGCCAGGAGCAGGCCAAGAGAGCTACGTATTTACTAAAACTTCAGCGGGTAAAGATGGAAAAAAGGTGGCTCTTCTCCCTCCTTTGTTTGCTCTCAGTGTCCAGCATTGCAGGTAAGCATGTCAGCGGGCCCCCTTGACTCAGCTTATGACAGAGGGGCAGGGTGGCATATGCAGGCTGGGCTTAGCATGTCTCACTAGGGCAAGCTGTAGCTGCTAGTAATGATTTTCTGTTTTCTGACAGCTTTCTAGTAAACCTAGTTATAATGTGCAGCTAGTAAGGACTAAATAGCTTGCACTGACTGGCAGATTAGTTCATTCGAAGTAACATATTTTCACCAGAATGAGATGAGCTCATTTGTATTTAGAGCAGTTTGTGCTCCTCTCCAATGGGCAAACAGGAAAACTACTTTCAAAGAGCAAATAATATCTCTCACACACACAAGCATACCTGTGTATGCAGAGAGAGGAAGAGTTGAAACACTTAAAAGCAAGGATAAATTGTACAGCTGCAACCCCTTAAATAGATCCTTCTCTTCCTCTTCCCCACCCAGCCCTACATGCTGTGTTAAAAGCTTGAGAAACAAGAGAAACAAGTTTGTTAGTGGGAGCAGAACATTTGGAAAAGTTGAGTAAGGAGGACTGCATCCCCGTCCAAGGGAGTTTAAACCAAAATGATCTGAAGAAAACCAAGAAAAAGCCTGATGCTCACAACTCCCTCCACACACCCCCCTCACAACAGACTGGCCATGCTGAATGCAGCAGTACTTATTACCAGCTAGGAAGAGGAATTTTGTAGGATACACGTTTTTCCAATTAAGAGAGGAAAAAGTTCATGTGTTTGACTGCTATGATAAGATGCATGTCAAAATCTGGCATAGGCTCTTCCTATTTTCTACTGTGGCAAACTGGATTTTAAAAGGAAGCATTTAATACGTGTATTCATAGAAAATAAAAGTTCTCAAATGCAAAAAAACCCCGAAATAATAAAAAAGAACTAGACTCCTCAAGACATGTACGTGCAGGAAAACAATACTATCTAGGGGATAATAGAACTGCTGGGTTTTAACTCTAAGGATGAAATTCTCACCAAAGTCACTCAAAGATGAAAGTGGACCCCATCGTGCCCTTTGTGGAAAGCAAACACATAACTGTTTGGGAGTTACTCTATTAAATTTCAAATGGAGCACAAGTATGGGCAACTGTATTTGGAAAAATAAAGTTGGCATAAAAAGAGACTAATTATATTGGAATGCTAACAAAAAGCTAAGAACACTTTTGCATTAATGGGTTTCAGTTAAAATAATCTGAAGTGCTAGCCTACTAAGGAAGAACACAAACTAAAATGTTGTTTCTACCTATGTAATTTTTTCATCTTCATATAAATTATTCAAGTAATTCTTGGTAGGCATTCTTCACATGGTCCTTTAACCTGTTACAGCATTAGTATGTATGAGAGCTAACTTGCTAGGTGTCCCTTGCTGGCTAGTCTGATTGCAAGATTGCTAACAGCTTTTCCTTAACTTCTCCTGATGCAAAACTTGCAGTGAAATCAATGAGTATTTGCTACAATAAGCTCCTTGGACTGACAAAAATAGTTTTCAGTAATTTTTCTCACAGCACTTGTCACTCAAGCTTATTTTTGTTTACCATTTTATGTCATCCCATCTCTTAGGAGTCAATTAAAAGATGAACCGAGCATGCACAGCAATAAAAAAAAGAGATTAATGTTGGGCATGGCCATTCAGTAGCTTTGTTCTCCATGCACCTAGTCTCTACGTGTTCATGTCACCCTCCAATGCTTAGGTACCAAATCTCAGCCAGCTCTGCAAGGATGTGGGACTCTGTTGTTCTTTCCTGTCAAACCGGAGCTGCGGGTGTGCCGGTTCCCGTCTCACTCCTGGCTGAGCTGGCTGAGCATGGGGCACACCAGGCCACCCGCAGGCAGAAAAATTGGTACCCGCTTTTTTCAAGTAAGGAGGATGAGCAGTGTGCACTTGCTGCCACAGGGAGCCAGCAGCACGGCTGGTGGGACTGTGGGGCATGTTCCCAAAGCAAATTTATAGTGGTGTTTTGATACACAGGGAGGATAAAATCCAGTGGGTATGGGGGGCAGCAAGTCTGTACCTAAGAACATCTGCACAAGGCCATTTTTTTCTGGGGACCCACATGCCCCTTTGAAAAAAAGCTCTGTGGTTATGGTTGGTTGTCTGATTACTACAACTCCCCCATCCATAAATTCTTCATCTCCTTGAGTTTGTCAGTGCCCTCCATACAGGGATTTGGGGACTGTGAGCCTCTTGTTCATAGCAGGGAGAAAGGAAGAGAAATCAATTTTACTACAGCAGCAGCAGCAAAACTGAGTAGTATAGGCTTCTGTTGAAAGCCCCTTCTTTCCACCCATTCTTTACTCCTTTATATGGCACACTAAGGACTGCCAACATGTTTTATGAAATTAATTGAGAAGGAAACCATACATATGAGGGTAGCTCACTCTGACAATGAAACAGACACTTGTTTAAGCCATGCAGGAGCTATTTAATAACATAGAGGTAAAGAACAGGTTTCTCTGTCAAAGCAGTGAAGGCAATGGCAATGGACAGGAGGAATGGTGAAGGGCAGAATTAGTCAGCAGGGACAACTCATTTGTTCTTGCAAAAATTGCTGGGGCATAACTGGGCCCAGCTTCTACTTTATTTATATCACATGAAAGATTTCCGTTTTCACAGAGGGAGTCAGAGCTCCCATTTCTCTCCCTTGAGCGTGACAGGAGCTCCCTGCCCTGTTCCAGACAAGTGCATGTTTACTTTCCTGGTTCTCTCTCTGAAGTCTGTACTAGTGGAGATCTGCTGTAAACCTCTTCACTGGAAAGCCTGTTGCTACGGTTCCAGGGTCTGCATGATTGGCTGCAGCTAAGGCACCAAATGATGTCAAAGATGGTTTAGGAAAAGGCTTTGTTTAAACATTACTTGCATTGAAAATTGTCCAATTTGCTTTTAAGGCCAGCCTGAAGATGTTGTTACAGAAACAGAAGTGATCCACGCTTTGCCAGGTACTGACGTCACCCTGGTATGCAGTTTCCCAAAACCACACACCACCTTCATCGTACAGACGCAGTGGTCCAAGACTGATGACACACAGCTTAGCAGAATAGCTGTCTATCACCCTGTTTATGGCACCCATTACTTCACCTTTCCTGAGGCTTCTTACAACTTTTCGGTGTCCTTCAGCATGAGGAAGTGCTGCAGCTGGGATGAGACAGAGGATTTGTGTTCCCATGATCCAAATGGCAAGTCTGAATGCAGTTGGTGGGCTCTGCATCTGAAAAACGTTACTGTCTCCCTTAGTGGACAGTATGAGTGCAGTTTTGCTACTTACCCTTATGGGAGAAAGGCTGCAAAAATCCAACTTATTGTCAAGGCAGAAGGTAAGTGATTACGAATGAGATGTTGGGTTTTTTGTAACATTGGGTGGGGGTAAGAGAGTAAGGGAATATCAGGATAGATTAATATTTCTTAGCCTTTGATGGTGACTTCTTTGGGGTTTGCACTGGTGCCACTGAATGCCGCTGCCTACAGAGTTTCCTATTTACCAGGCACTCTCTATTGTTATCCAGCTCATTATTAGGAAACCCGATTTATATGGAGGAATAAAAATTTAAATAGGAAGGCAAAAAAGGTGGTGAGATGGGCAGTTTCCATATTTTCATTTCAGAGAAACATGCTGCAGAGACGACTGGATGAGTGGCTCAGGATATGGCAGGACTGAGGATGCTGGATCTCCAAACCATGCTGTGCTGCTGCTATGAGCACGCAGCCTTAAGCACTAGAAAGAGAAAACAGCCTTGCCTGGTTGAGGCTGAGAGGTGTCATCTGCTGGGTGTGCTAGGTGTTAGCTCAATGGAGGGATGTGTCCCACTGTGAAAAACAAACTGGAGCAAAGTAGGGAATTGCTTAGGACAGTCACAGGAACAGAGACGTGGCTGCTTCTGTCAGCTAAAAGGAAGCTGGAAAGCAGCATAACTGCTCTTGGTAAGTAAGCCTCAGGGGAGAGTGTGAACTCCAGGAAGGATATTTAAATTATCCTGGCAAAGGAACAAATGGGTTTAAATAGGACGTGAGTGTATTTGACTACAAATTAAACAAGAGTGGCAACCATTACCGCAGCAATTTGGGAACAGCTACTTAATGCCAGCAGTGAGGGCAAAAGTCCAAACTGCTGTGAAGACAGAGCTGGGCAGGGATGTTGGGCAAGCTTGCTGTTCTGCACATGAGGGATTGGATTTGATGACCCCTAGAAACCTCTTCCTGACCCAGGTTTCTGTTAACAAGCCGAGAAGGATTAAACTAAATCCTGGCATGGTTTCAGGTAAGATCTGCAAGGCCAACATGCTCACTCTGCTTGTGCCCACGGCTGTAGATACAGCACAGATTCAAAGGTTAGGAGCAGGGTGGGTGCAGGTGATGTTGGGAGTAGCAGAGGACAGCAGTGCTTCCACCATCAATATGCCAAACTGGTGGCAGGAGGGACATTGGTCCCCAGGCTGGGACGCATTCATAGTGCGGCAGAAGGAGGTCCTGTGCAAGCCTCATACACAGAGACATTCAGCCCAAGCCCTTGCTCCCTGATGGCACCTGCATGGCAGTGGCTTGAAGCACTTTGGTTCTGTTATCCTGGAAGCAAACATCAGGGGCAACCCAGCAGCACCCTTCTGCTCTGATAAACTTATAAAGGCAAAATTAGTGCCAGCATATCTGTGCCACCCATAGAAATACAATACATGCTGGATAACTGTGTCAAGGATGAAGCTGCCACTTCACCTGGCATACAGGGGTATGCTACAGTTGGCTTCCCTTTGGGAATTTTCTTGAGCTTCACAGGGCAAAGGGGATAGATTGAGCAGAGAGCAGTGAGGTATAAATAGTGCTGGTAACTACATGAAACTTCTGTTCTTCGTGCATTTTTTCTCTGTCTCTTCCTTAATACAGGAATAGTGCTAATTAGGCATTGCTCCTTTTCTCTTGCTGGTGCTCTTGGTTGATACTGGAATGGTCAATTTTGTTATTGTTGTCTACATGTTAAATGTGGGCAGTTCTTGTTCGTATAGACATCATTGTGGCTTGTTTCAGTAACTACATGATGTAGCAAGCTGTGCTACTAGTAACAGCTTGCTTAGAGAGAACTAAGAAAAAATCAGATTGCAACATACCTCTTGCAGATTTGTATTTTAAGGTAACCAGATCTTTTGCAATAAACCACTTCAACTCAAAAAAAGGCAAATAATCTTAACCCAGCCTACAAGTGGGGTGGAGAAGGGTACTAGCCATTAATGAAGTACAGCTCCCAGCTACATCAAAGTGAAGTGAAACCAGATGGATTCAACTTGTAAATGCTGCAAAGCTCTCAGAGCAGCAGGCCTACATAGAACTGACAAACAAGGAGGACCTTAGCCAACAGGCTGTTAATGGAGATGGGAATCAAAGATGGGAAACAGCAGCTGGAACTGTGAGAACAGGCTGAGGCTGTTTGCAGGCTGAACTCTTGGAGCAACTACCCATCTTCATGCTTGCGTGCTGCATGGCACATTTGCACAGTAGCTTGTCCCAGCAAAGTCCCCTGTGCTGTTTTCATCCAGGGAAGCTATAGATTTGCTTCCTTTGCCTTTTCTTTCCTTTCTGCACTGTCCAGCCCCTTTAGTGCTTGTGCATGCTGTGTCCCACTGTGCTTAGCTCCTCAGCTGCTTGGCTCTGGTGGAAAATGGAGAGAAGCTGCTTCTGCTCCTGGGTCTCCTGGGCACCACCCTGGGCACTGCCTTTCTCTGTGTCCCTGTGGCACAGGCTGTGTGCTGACAGTGTCACTCTCTGCTTGGGTGTCAGACATACAGGAAATTACAGTCACCAGAAAGTCCCCATTGCCAAACAACAGTCCAAATCTGTTAGATATTCTCCCTCCTCTCAAGATAAAAAAAGATTGATAAAATATATCTCTATTTTATCTCAACATACAAGTAGAGCTGTCAGGGGAGCAAAGTTCAGGAGTTTCCCAGTAGTGTGTGCTGGTGCCTGCCTAGAGGTAAGGCAGGTCTGGGCAGCACAGTGATGGCAGCATGGCAGGCTGCACAGTGTGACCATCTTCTGCTGGGCTAATGGTCAGAGGGATCAGTGCTCACAAGGTACTCATAGCATCTCCTGGCCATCACCACTGTTCTTCCTGTTTAAATGTACACACATATGCGGACCTGATGCTTGGACGACAGCTGTGCTCTGTTCAGTGCATCACTCTGACTCTTCCAAAGGTGGACTTGAGCCCTGGACTGGGAGTGGGTAGGGTAGGAGATATTGAAATGCTTTTTTATTGGCAAGTTCTCTGCTCCTGATAATGGGCAGGATGGAGAATGACAAAAATAGCACTTACCCTGAAAACCAGGATTAATCTCAACCTGCCTGACATGCTGAACACCTTGCTTTGTGAAAGGTTTTCAGAGAAAAGGAAATACAGACGCACAAAATTGATGTGAAGGTTTATTGTCACAGGAAAAAAAAAAATGTAAGAGAAAAATTGAAGCTTCAAATTGCTCTCAGCTCCAAAAAGAGACATCTTGATCCTGCATTTAAGCACAGGATTTTACGAATTGCCCAAAAATTCATGTAAAGCCATGAATTAGAGTCATGAAACTGCATCTAGAATCAGATGCAGAGCTTTCACTTAACAAATGTGTCTGTGGGTAATGGTTGAAAATTACAGTTCTCTTCTAATCAAAAAAGTGCCTGTTCCTTGAACAGCAGACTAGTCAATATTGTTTTCTAAAGCACAATGACTATCACGTTTCTGATTTTCCTTCTTGGTCTTTTTTATTGTTGTTGCAATGATAAAAGAGGAGCAGCATTATATGAAGGAAGTGTGGTTAAACCAAACTTTAGAAATTCCATGCCTTGAGGAAACGGCCTCAGAAAATTTGTCGAATTATCCTTTGAAATGGCTGGTGGTAAGTATTCTTCCTTTCAGGTATAAATTTCAGAAGGAACTGCAGGGTATTTTTGCAGATTGAAATAGAAATGTTAGACTTCACTGTGTCCTGCAGAATCAGCCAAACAAAAGGTGTTGGTCATGTTAGACTGAGATAATAAAGGGGAAAAGTATAAACATGGGTTTGCAACATAGACACCACAAACAATAGCTGCTAAAGAAACAAAGAGGCAAAATTCCATCTTGATTGCTTTTGGTTTTTCAGTAATGCATGTAGAACAGGGCCATGGAAAGTGCCAAAGGACTTAGCAAATATAACAGAACTAAACTATTCCTTGTATTGGATTTCTCAGGGATTTTTGCTGTAGTTAAGCTTTGATATCTCTGAAAAATACCCAGTTACTGTGTAGGGTAGTGAGACATCAAGCAGCTTTGAAATAGAAAGGGAAGAAAAAAGGTGTTAACTGTAATGTTTTGGTTAACCTCTGTATCACAGATGCACGCCAACACATGCGAACCTGGTTATCTAGCTAACCACATAAAAACTATTTTAAACAGTTTGCTGTGAGATATAAAGCTCATTATATTTTTGTACTGCATCCCACTTTCTGGATAAATATTTGCATGCGTGTTTTAATGTAATGTTTTAGCATTAATTTCAGTATGTAGTGATAAGTACCAGCCACCAGTGTCCTTGAGCTTGACCCTGTTAATTTCTATTTATTGCTACTGAGGTGCTGTAACTGTTGAGGGTTTTCTTAAAAGTGATTTTCAAATGTTTTAGGTTTTTCGATCTTCTGTCCTGGCTCATTATCTATTCATCCTTGCCCTTACTACTTTTTAGTGTTGCTAGTTCACTCTACAAAGTAGCAGAGGAAGGGGAAAAAAACCCAAAGTTCAGCACAATGATATATGTGGGTCACCATGAGTCATTCGGAGTACAGCTTGCAAATATGTACTGAGGCACAGATGTCCAAAATGTGCAGGCTGCACCTATATCTAAGGGTGGCTGCCACATAGGCTTTAAATGGAGGTGACTTTTAGCAAGTGTTATCGGGTTCTCAATATTTAAAATCTAAAAACCCAAAGATTTTCTTGGAATTTCAGTCATATTAACTATGTTCAGCATAACTTAGATTGCTGCAGTGAGAAAGCAGCTCTGATGACCTCTCTGCAAGCTACAGAAATCAGGACTTACAAGACACAGCTATTTACTCCTTAGTTATTGATAAGATGATGACAAGTATTGATTTTGAACTTCTGGGGGAGAATGTATTTGGAAAAAAATATATGCTGCAAATGTCCCCTTACTACTACACAATGCTAGGGGTGTGAGGGAAGGTTTTCTGTGGGAATAGAGCTGATCTACAAAAATATTGGCTGGGTAGGGAAGGCGGGGTTCTGGTCTTCACATGTTGTGTGGGTTGCTTTTTTTTTACAGGAGGAAGATGGCAGGAAGGAGGAACTTGTAACCAAGGAGCCCTCCTGTCCTGCAGTGTACAGGAACAGCAGCATGCTGTATGGGCAAAGAGTCCACCTGGGTTTGAATAATGCTCTGAAGATTTTCCCCACCAAAATAACGGATGATGGCAGGGTGTTTTCCTGCCACGTGGTATCCCATCCGGAGAGAGTCCAGAAGAGCAGCACCACCGTGAGAGTATTTGGTAAGGAGCTGTTTTGGTTTAAGCCCAGCCGGTAACTTGGAACCATGCAGCCACTCGCTTGTTCCCTCCCTTCTTCCTCCCCCCATTCCCAGAGGGATGGGGAGGAGAATCTGAAGAATGTAACTCCCACGGGTTGAGATAAGAGCAGTTCAGTAACTAAGGTATAATACAAACCACTACTGCTACCAATAATAATGATAAGAGGAATAACAAGGGGAGAGGACACAACCGCTCACCACCCGCCGACCGATACCCAGCCCGACCCGAGCAGCGATCTGGGCCTTCCGGGTAACTCCCCCCAGTTTCTATACTGGGCATGACGTGCTGTGGTATGGAATACCCCTTTGGCCAGTTTGGGTCAGGTGTCCTGTCTCTGCTTCCTCCTGGCTTCCCCTCCTCTCTGGCAAAGCATGAGACTGAGAAAGTCCTTGGTCAGAGTAAACATTACTGAGCAACAACTAAAAACATCGGTGTTATCAGCGTTGTTCCCAGACTGAAAGTCAAGAAACACAGCACTGCACCAGCTACTAAGAAGGAGAAAAATATCTGTTACAGCTGAATCCAGGATAGGGGCTTATGCCAGATGCTCATTTACTTGCACTTGGAAAGGTAACACTCCTGTCTGGTTCTGAAAGCAGTAGCTTCTGAAATATGCTGGGTGGTTTGGTTTGGGATTTCTTTATGTATAAATATTTGCATTAATTTTTTTCAGCTGCAATGAGTTAAAATGTTAAGAAATAACCCCATGATTCTTAGGAAGAATTTGAGGCCATTCCTCCAACTTCTGGCATGAAAAATAGTAGAGCCATTGCATATATATCAACACCACTGGCACGCACACTGCCACTATCTCACCCCAATGTATAAGCTTATGTTGGCACCTTGCAGGTTACAGGTAAGCACCTTGGTCATCAAGACCTCAATGCGCCAGTGACAAAACAACCATGCTGCCTGTGTTAGGAAATAATAGCCAAAATTTAGTAAACAGGTAAAGTGTTTTGGAACTACTGTTGTTGCAGTGCCACATCCTTGAAGACACGTGGTATTCAACTGCTGCCAAAGGCTCTGGTTCTGAAAGTGAGGTCCTGCCTGGGGGTCTCAAACTGCTTAGGAATGCCAGACCACGTGTACCACAGAAGTGTGGGCTGGCATTTCATGATGGAAGATTTCTCCATCTTAGTTTCTTGCTCTAATCCCTTTCTAGTCTCTTAGGAACTACTCTACAATTGCTGAGGTACAATTGAATCAGAAAAATGCTGCCCATTAAAAAAAAAAATGTATTTTCTGCTTTTTGACAGTGAGTCTGGGAAAAATATATCCAATGCCCCAAAACTGAATGGGTGTTAAAGAGTAGGTATGTCAACAGTCAATGGGGAGCAGCAAGAGAAAAAAATCCCAGCAAAACCTGTGTCTGGGAGCTGTTGGTCACTGACGCAAGAGAAATAGAAGTTGATGATCTGAAATTTCCTCTTGCTTTTGTATGATTCAGACATGGGTCTTACTTTTGAAAATCAGCATTTGTCAAATAAATACAGTATTACCTGGGTAACTGTTCAAGAATACTAGCAAACTTGAACTCTCCCTCCCCTCCCTCCCTACTGATGCTTTTGCCTTGGTTTGCTGTTATCTTGGTATCTGGTACTCTGAGAGGTTGCTTTATGTGGCTTGTTCTCTGAATTACTGTGTCACGTATGGTTGTCTATGCATGCACTCAGATCCGTATATCAGTACAACAGCAGAGAAAGGCAAACAGGAGAAAGCACCTGTGGCCCTTGGTGGTGAACAGCCTATGATGCCCTCAGTAAGTGCTGGCTGGCCTTGGACTGGGGGGGGGGGCGGGGGGGGGGGGGCCCCCCAGCCTCTCTCACAGGTATCCCAAGAGCAGGATTATGTGGAGGTTCAAATGGCCAAGGCAGAATCCTAAGCACAACAGTAAGCATATAAAATGTCAATAGCACATTATCGTTGGTTACATCTGTCATCCTTGCCATTAGTAAGGATGCAGCTAGAGAACAAAGGCTGACTGAAACCTGGGGAGATTTTCCCATCTCAGCAAGCCAGCAACCCCATCACCCAAACACTTGTGCAATTGAACCACATGGGCTGGGTGGCATTAAAGTAGGGCAGGGAGGGCAGGCAGCTACTGCACCATGGTGCTGCAATAGGCAGGAGAAGGAGAGGGAAGGTCTGTGGCCTGGGTAAAGCTCCTTGTACAGGATTGCTGTGACAAAAAGCTGCAGGGTTAAACACAGCCTAAGTCTGAGAAGCAGAAGTGGTGCTTCCCCACAGATGCTTGAGGTGACCTGAGTATGTCTGAGAGCTGGGCAGTAGAGGATAGGGAAGATATGAACAAGTCTCTCAATGAAGCTGAGAGACTTGATAGGTTGAGTGAAAACAGACATTCAGTCAGGAAAGCTTTTTTTAAGAGGGCACTTCTGGAGTGATATGCTTTAAAATATTTCTTTCCTAGAACAGAGTTCTTTTAAATATAAGTTTTTGAGAAAATGTATGCTCTTTTCACATCTAACTTTGCCAAATATTGATTTCTCCTTTTTGTAAGAGCTCAGCAGCAGAAACTGCGGCACTAACTATTGAATTTCTGCTAGACCCAAAACGTTGGTAAATATCCCAGCAAGACAAATGAATGTAAAACTATTAACAGGGGCTGAGATGTTAAATGGAAAAGATCTATTAGATCATTCAGAGCTGTGCTTGAGAGCTGCCTGCCAGAACAGTTACCCAACAAATGTCTTCCAAGAAAGCAGAGGGCAGCCAGCATCTAGTACAGATGTGGAAAAGCATACCACTCAGAGCTTGTCAGGCAACACCTGGAATACTGTGTTCAGTTTTGGTCCTGGCTATACAGAAAAGATGTGGATGGGCTGGAGAGGGTCCAGAGAAGGGCACAAAGGTGATCAGAGGGCTGGGAAGCCTGGTGTGTGAAGGAAGGCTGAGAGACCTGAGCTTGTTCAGCCTAGAGGAAAGAAGGCTCAGGAGAGACCTTATCACGATGTTCTGGTATTTAAATGGTGGCTACAGCAAAGATGGGGACTCCCTTTTTACAAGGAGTCACATGGAAAAGACAAGGGGTAATGGGCACAAGTTCATAGAATCAGAGAATAGTTAGGGTTGGAAAGGACCTTAAGATCATCTAGTTCCAACCCCCCTGCCATGAGCAGGGACACCACACACTAAACTATGTCACCCAAGGCTCTGTCCAGCCTGGCCTTGAACACCTCCAGGGTTGGAGCATTCACAACTTCCTTGGGCAACCCATTCCAGTGCCTCACCAACCTCACTGTGAAGAACTTCTTTCCTATATCTAACGTAAAGTTCCTCTGTACTCATCAGGAGATTTTGACTGGACACAAGAGGAATATTCTTCACAGCAAGAACAATCAGCCATTGCAGTAATCTCCCCAGGGAAGTGATGGAGTACCCTGTGTTGGGATACTTTTAAGATTCAGCTGGACAGGGTGCTGGGACATCTAGTCTAGGTCATGTTTTGCCTAAAAAGGTTAGACCAGATGATCGTTGAGGTCGCTTCCAACCTAGTATTCTATGATTCAGTGATGCCCGTTCTCATCAAAAAAACAGAAGGAAATGTAGGCACTAGACTAGATTCTATTTAGTCTCTCAGCCAACTTTTAGCTGAGACTAGAAGATCCCATGTACCAGACTTTTCTTATAGCTGAAAAAGTATGGTTGTCTTTTACCAGGCCCACTACCATCTGTACAGTTTTGGCAAGGCAGAAACAAGGATATAATTTAAAAACAATAATTTTCTGATAGGAAGAAACCACCAAAATAAACCAACCAACCAACCAAAAACAAACCAGAAGGGTGTAGGAGGGAGAATTAAAACAGGTAACTTCAGGGTTAGGAAGAAATAAAAGAGGGGAAATAAATTATCTTAATGGTAAAGATTAAAGTGAGATGTAGCCTGGATCTCCTAAGTAATTCAGGACCTGCACTTGTTTCAAATCCAGTTTTAAGGCTCAGAAAGGAACAGAAGTGCAATTTATCCAAGACTTTTGAGATTTACTATATATTAACACAGTTTCAACAGTTCTTACTTAACAAGTCAGTTAATATCACTGCAAACCACTGACTGCAATGGCTAATTTAGAAATGCCAACTTAGAGAGGCTTACTGTACCTGACGACTTTTATCTGGACAGTCAGCTGTGCCTAGAACCAAAATGCTGTGAAAACAAGAGAGAACACCTTTTCCATTTGTAGTGGATGTGGTCATCAGAGACCTGCTGCTCTGATGTGAAGGTGAGCTCTGGGCTTCCCAGCAAGGCAGGCAGCAGCTGTAGTCTGACACTGCCACATGTCTGCCCAGGCAATGGCATGTGGATAGCCACTGATATATCAATCAATATTTTTGGGGATGGCTAAAGCCTTCACAGATGACTTTGTCAAACACCCAGAGGAACCAACAACCGGCAAGTGTTTTATTTCAGCAGGCCCTTGAAGGGTGGCTCTGCTGCTAAAGCCACGACTGCAGGATGGTTTCAGCTCGTTTCTCCAGCAAAGCCACCCAAGAATAGTTTAGGTAGGCAGAGAAATACATCATAGATCTTGTGGTAGTAGCTGCTGTTATGTGCTTGTAAACCACTTCCTCAACCTCAAATCGGAGCTGTGCAAGCTTTTATCTCGCTAGATGTGTGGGTGGATGTAGGATTTAATTTCCACTCTTTTTATGAAACAAGGCTGTTAAGCCTTATTAGAAGCTGTTACTGTGACCTGTGTTACCCAATTTACTAATAAAACTTTGTTTGCTTTCCAGCCTACCCCGAGATCTCTGTTGTCCTGCAGGAGGGCACAGCTGGCACTTCAGTGAAGGTGAGTGATTTTGGAGGAAAGAGTAATGCCTGTGATCATCACTGTGCCACCCCTGCAGGGCCAGGCAAGCTAAGATGAACCAGGCACCTCCAAACAGACCAAGCTCACAAGGCGATGAGCGAGTCAATGAGTTAACATCAGCCATCCATGCCCTTTCTTCTGAGTGATTCCCATCCCCACAGCAGTGAGCTGTTTCAGTGAGGACAAACTGGAGCTAGCTATGGGCTTCCCTGGTGCGTGGGCAAAATCTGGGTTTGTGTTACTTGTGAAGGCTCCAGGACAGGAGAGGCTGTGAGAGAGGCTGTGATGATATTGCAGGAGGACGTGATGCTCCTTTTCCCTTCCCATCTGCCAGCAACCACCTGGCAGCCTCGAGCTGCCCTCTCCACACTGCTTAAAATCCATCTCTGAAGAAGGTTACCCTCTACCTCGCACACTGCTCCAAGTGTCCAGGAAGTGGCAGCCCCCATCTGCCACACAGCCCTGCTAGGACAGGGACAAGCAGGTGCTGTGGGAGTGGTGCTCGTGTGTAAATAAAGGTGATGATCATGTCAGGCGTAATGTGTTGTGCTGCAAGCAGAACACAGCTGGAGCAAGCAGATGCCAATGGAATGACTGAATCTGAGGGCCCCTATTTAGAGCTAAGCAGTTACACATGTGGTTTGAGGTCTCTGTTTTACCACATGCTTGGTAATGGCAAAACCTGAAGGTCTGCTGTACTGCATCAGACATACTTGGCATAAAATGTATTTGTGGCCCATATGATTCACTAGCAAGCCACTCCGGCTACTAGGTATAGCACTTTGCTTCCTGTTGCATCCATCCAGGTTAAAGCTTTTGATATGTGAGGATTCCAATTAATTTGGAAATTTTTCCTTGGAAAATGCTTGTGGGTAGGCAGAACCCTTTATCAGCCATAGCCACCTGCTTCAGACAAGCCATGAGGCAGCTGGTTACGCAAAATTTTTGTGGTAACCTATTTCCAGGTGTAGTGTTGGTCATTGCAGGCTTTTGTCTGCACTGCCGTGTCTTGCGAGCAAGTGGTGCTGCTATCATAGGACCAGGCAAAGGAAACTCTTCCAAGAGCCTCTGTCCATTCTTCACCTCCAAACACACACCAACTCCTTTCCTTCTCTTTTCCACTCTTTCTTGCAGAGCTTAAGTCTACTGTGGATGTCAGATTTGTATTTCTTCATAGGAAGCATTCATAAAAATATTATGAATGTAAAGTGCCTGAAAAATAAGGGAATAAAGAAAGTAAGGGGGGAAAGCAATTGCATTACACATTCAGAGGTTATTTACCATGGAAAGGAAAGAGTTCCAGCCAGGTAATTCCATTCTTCATATTGAATGATTGACTTCTGCTGGCTTCCTGTGTTTCTCCTTGTGGGTATTTGTCACTGAGATGCTGACCGAGGAACAGGAGGGTGGGGGGTTACCCTACATCTCTCCAGCCAGAGCACAGGACTGGAGGGTGTTGGAAGCCCCATCACCCAGAACCTGGCCCAAGGTGATGGGGTTGTCCCTGGACTCTCATTCAGCGGTGTCTGCAACCAGACACCTGGTGCCTGCAAGCAGGGGGTGGGAGGGAGAGAGAGAAGTAGAACATAAATAAATAAAGAGGAAGCAAGTGCTTCTTTCCTGAGTGGGATGGTGGGTAAATAAGCTCTGTCTGTGAGGGAGTTTGGAAGCTGGCAGCCAGGTGAGAAGTGACTGAGGCTAACAACTGGCTTTTACTGCTCCATAGCCTAACGTGAGCTGCATCGTGAGGAAGGCATTTCCCAAGCCAAGCCTCGTGTGGTACATGGACAGAGAGAGCTTGAAGGAGCAGCCTGGAGGTAACGAAACCTGTCAGTAGGACAATGGGGCAGCTGTAGAAGAGATTCCCAAGAAAACTGATGGATGTTCACCTGCTCCTGCCATGGGGAACCTGTAGGTGTCTATCCGGGTTAAGAGAAGAGTATCAGGCCTCCTCAAAAGGAACAGCTGTGGCCACCTCCCCCTGGAATTGCCAGTCATGGCAATGATGGCTTGGCATAACCATACCGTTCTTGCCAAATCTTTAACAGCGTCTCAGCAAAGAAACCTGCAGCCATATGAGCTTGCTTTTCAGTACCAATATTTTGCACAGCTCCGATTTATAGTTTGGAGTGTAATTAGAGGCTTTTGCAGCTTTTCCTTTTCTTTCTTTTCTTTCCCCAAGGAATTTCTGTTGAACAAGAAGACTCGCAGGACAGTGAAGGTTTCTATCAGCTGACATCAACGCTGGTGTTTCAAGGGACCCACCAGACATCTAAGATGTTCTTGTGTGCATGTCTGTTTTCCTTCCTTGGGAATGAAACATGGAATATTTCATCAAAAGAAATATTTGTTTCCTTCGGTAGGTTTTTCATAGATAGGACACATCTGAAATGTAAAACGTTAAGAACACCAAACATATGTATTCTCTGTTATTTAAAATACTGAAGAAATGCCAAGACTCTGGAACTTCTATTGTGCAAGCTCATCACACAGCTTGAACTTTCTGACAGGTTTTTTAGCTCAAGACTTTGCTCTAGCCTTTTCTCAAGCCTTTTAATGAGCTAAAAACTCCTGCACGAACATAAGATGCTTGCTGTTTGTATCTTACTGCACTTCCCATACCCCAAAATATACTAGCTTAACCACATGGCACTAGTGAGATATTATAATCATGTGTTTCTCACTGAGCACTCGTTGCAGAAAACCTGCATGTGTGCAGTGTAGCTCTCTGGAGTCTCAAGCCCTCAGTCAGAGCTATGTTGTACATCTTGAGTGAAACCTGAAAATAGTTGAACCAAAACCAGTTAAACCATTTTGGACAACGGAGAAACTCCCTTATAACATGTATTATAAGAATTAGCTACATGAATAGGGAAGTGTGGAAAATATTGTCTCAAGAATTTTGAGATAGTGAGACAGTGTTCCAGCCGTGCAGAAGTTTATGGCATTTCTGAGGATGCAGGGTGGCCAGTGAGAAGGCCAGACTGATTTCCTTTAGCACCCTCTTTTATATGCCTCCTCTTCAGGTGCAAATGCTGAAGCTTTATTTTTTCAGCAAATGCTGAAAAAAATACTTACACCTTTTTCTTTTTTACTATGTATGCTCCTTGCTGCACAGATAATACAATTGAACTGCTGACCCCTTAAGCAGCCTCCATGGGTACATCACGTACTGTGGTGATTGCTTGGAGCTCAGCTGTGTTCACTTGTGGCTGCGGATATGCTCATTGCTATATATTTCCACAGAGACTGCATCAAAAGCCAGAGCTCACTCCTCTGGAAATAGAGCTTTGGAGGGAAAGGAGATAAATGATCATTTTTCTCCAAAATGACTCATTTCACCCATTTTACTGTTTTGTAGAAATATATTCAAATTGGAGAGCTGTCAATTAAAACAGTCTACGTTCTTGCCTGCAGACTATGCTAACGCTAAGATAGATGCACTCTGTATAAAAATGTTAATGTACTTAGATGTGACAGAAAGGAAAGAATTACATTAATTCTCACTATGTTCTAGGAAGGTGCCATCCTAATGCACAATATGACACAACCCCCAAACTAAATTTTCAGCCTTTATGACAAAACCCAAGATACTTTAAAGAACTGCTTTCATCTTTCTTTTTTCTTTTTGTTTCTTCACAGACAATAAGCCTAATGAAGCCTCATTCGAAGCTTTTACCACCATAGCTTCAGAAGGTAGGATAAATTAGAGAACAAAATAACTTGGGTTGTTTTAGAGGTGTCTCTGAATTCCTGCAGCTGTTAGAGAAATAGCTTTGCAAACTTTTTTCTGGATGGGTAGTAATGTACTCCTCTCTGCAACTATGATTCCAGAGCAAATACAATAAACAGGTATTTTGGTGACGTCATCTATCATAATTAAGCTCAAGCATAATTAAACTCCAGCCTTGAGGGGCGCTTAATGTTATTTCTGATGCGTTAGCTGGCATTTGAATATAGCTCTTTCAGCACTGAACCAATAATTAAAAATAACAGCCCTGCTAATGGTTCTACCTTCTGCTTAAGTACACAGCCAAGATCTCAACATTTTTTCCTAATTAAGGAACTGATGGGATGTTTCTCAATTTGTGTAAATTTGGCAAATCCACGGTCTGCCCCTGCAAGTTTGTCTTGTTATCAGCTTATTGCAGAGAGATAAATCGTTCCCTCCACACCTCAGCTGAAGCCGTTTGGAGATGCCTTTCCTGGAGCGGCTCACTCTGCTCCACATAGGAGGCAGCTGGATTTCAGCAGTGGGTTACATGAGGTGTGTCAGAGAAACACTGCAGACAAGCAGCATGGCAAGAAGTGTGGGTTTCTATGTAAGCTTGTTTCTGCAAGTGCAGATTGCGTGTGGCAGGCTCTGAGGGTTCGGCCAATACCCTGCTGGGTACCAGAAAGCCATCACAGGTACTGGGGGTCCCTGAGAGAGACTTTGTCCTCTGCTGGCCTCTGCAAGGTGATCTCTCAAAGCAGCCCTTGCAGCTTTAAATTGCACGCTCCTCAGAAGCATACTGAGAGCTGGGCATACCTTGAGGTGTCCCACAACCCTGGGTTTTAGACCTACTGCATCTTTGGTAAGGAATCTTTCTATGTCAGCCAGATACTATGAAAACCCTGTTAGCACAGGTGAGGCTAAAATGAAATGAGAATGGAAGAGCAGCACTCAGAACAGTCAAAGGAGGTACAAATGCTCGCAAAGGGAAGCAGCTGGAGAGTTGATAGTTATCTCCTTATGCTGCAGAGGGTCAGTCCCTGCCCAGTGCCCTCCCAGCATCCCTGACCAGACAGAGGTACTTTCTGGCTGCCTTCCAGGTACGTTTTCCTAATAGGCTGTATGAGCTTTCATGGATCACCTCCTTCAGGGAGCTGTTTGGGGAGATTTAATCCTTCTTCCTAACCCTCTCAGGGGGTACTCTGCCCACTTTCTGGGGAAAAAAATGCCTGAGACTTCTCTCACCCAGGATTAAATGTTGCTTGGGCAGGATAGCACCTCTGCTGTGGTGGGCTAGCCTATTAGCAGTCCTTTAATTTCAAGGATTAGCTCTCTCTCATTTTCTTTGAGGACTCAGTGAGCACTTTTCAGTGCAAACTGTGCTTGAAATTTCCTGTCACAGTTACAGTCTCTGAAACGCCTCATGGATGGAGCTATGGAGGTGTCAGCACCTGCCATATATGTTGTTTCAACATGCATGCTAATAAGGTGCATCTGTTTGTATGGGATAAAACCATGTAACTCACTTCTACTTTTTGAGTTGAGGTCCCAAGGGCTCCAAAACTTCTTCTCCCAAAACCTTTGTTTCCCTAGGAATTTCATGCACAGTTAGTTCAGATAGTTCTTGTTTCTCACTGGACCACTTGGCTGAGTTGTACATTGAAAGGTTATTTGAAAATTAAGTGTGATGCACTTTCACTCTTGAATCTTTGAATCACCCACTTCTTTAAAGCAGAATAAGCACCTTTCTCACCCTGAGTAAAAGCGTTTGCCTTGGTTTGTTACAGACCTCCGAAATTCAGCACTTCCATCAGCTGTTATGTCCACTTCAGGTAAGGGTTAAAAAAAAAAGCCTTCTTTATTACTCAGTCGATATGTGCAGGATCTCTGCTTGACCATTGCTTAAATGTCAGGTACACAGAGCCAGGGAAAGGTCAGTGTGCTCTGGTAGTGACAGTGCCTATGTGCTGCTGGACAGGAATTTGTGAGCTATGATGTTAACCAAGAAGTGATCTGACACAAATCCTGCTAAAACTGTCATGTCAGGACAGCATGCAAGATGGCATGCTGAATATCACGTATTACTCTTATGTCTTTTTATAAAATGGAATAAACCCCCCTATGCAACTATGAATAAATGTGTCCCTTTATGACAGAGGTGCATGTGGAAGAAAAGTTAAACCCACCACTTTTCCTTGACCCAATAAGAGCACATTATTCCCATTCATTAATGATATAAATAACACTGCTTTACCAGAGCATGCATGTGGATAACTATATAGAACTGTCTTCAGCAACTGAGAGGAGAACTTGCAAGAGCAGGTGATCTGCCGAGTGTTGTCAGGAACGTTTCTGGCAAGGCCCTGGCCAGGCAGGGGAACACCACCATCAAGTGCTTAATCCACCCCACAGCACTTAAACTGAACCCTGTGTGTAAAAACATAAATAAACAATGCACACAGCTAGCCCATGTGAAAGGGTCAGCATTAATAACATCAGCAATCTCTGAGTGCCCCTTGAATCTGTGGGATATGTTTTGAGCATTTAACCTTAACTCCAACAGCAGGATTCCGGCTGCAGTCTGCACTTACCCAACAGCTACTGCAAGCTCTTTGATCCTGGTTGCTTTATGATTTATTAATAACATTTTTTAAATGCCCTATTGATTAAATGTGATCTGTTGTCTTTAGAGCACCAGCTGACATCTTTGGCCTCTCTGGATTTCAGAAGTCAAGCAAGCTTGCCTCCTGCTTCCATGACACAAGGTGATCAACTCAGCCAAAATGTTTTCTCTATTGCTTCAAGAATGCAGGAGAAAGATACATAAACACAATAACCACCTTGCATTTTTTGTAGGAAAGAATATAATGTCCACTGAAGTCTGGTTTTTTTAGTACATCGTACACTAGGAAGTCCACAGTTCAAAAATGAGAAAATGCTGTCTGATTTTATCTTTTTTAATGCTCTATTCAGGATATATGCAGTAATTTCAGCAAACTGAACAGACATTGGGTATATATTTTCAAAATACTCCTTATTTGTGTCTCTTTAATACCTACAAACATAAAATGACATTAGAGCTAGAAAAAGTACAACCCAAATATTGGAGCCCAGGAATACAAACAAAAAGCACCAATAAATAAAATGTTTACAGCAAATGAATCAATTTCTTCTCTGGGCTGGCACAGAGAGGTGCGTGCACCAGCAGCTGGCACATGCTCAACAGTATGGCAGCAGCCTGAGTAAAGAGCAGGTGAAGCTGCAAACCTCCTGCCTTCTGATAAAGGGTTGATGCCCACCGATCCCAGCTCACTGACTGCAGCACACCCTGTCTGTGAACACTTTTTTCTTTAAAGTCTCTTTCCATTTTGAAGCCCAGCTGTTGATCCCTGTAGGACCGGCTGGTTATAAGCAGCAGTTACAAGGGTGTTGGGGCTGCCATCACCAGCAGCAAGGTGCATGCTCACTGCCACATGGTCTGAATGAACGCAGGCATGGCACACGTTCCCATTCTAGATGCAAAACAGCATGTGTGAAATGGCTGCACAGGCAGCATGAGGAAGATGCAACTGGGCAAGTTGTTGTTAAACTCCATCTTCCTCTCCCTAGCAGCATCAAAGCTTCGTCTCAGAAATGATTCACTGCTGAGGCAGCAGCTGACAGGAGTGGATTTGGCCCTTGGTATTTGCAGCAGCCTTGTTCTCTAAACAGACTAACTTTCACTAGCCCATGGGGCATCGAACATCCTCCTTAAGCTGTATAATTCAACCCTGCAACCTTCATTAAAAGCAACCTACGTTACATGACACTATAGCAGTATTTATCCAGGGATGAGTGAGCAATGCGAGGGGCAATGCGTGGGGTAATATTAAAGGAAGCTGCTGAACACAAGGCTTCATCCTGCCCCAGCAGAGTGCTGTTTGGGAGCTGAATCATGCATTGTAAAACCCTGGAGCATGAAGAGGCTAGATCTAGATTGAGATATGCCAGAGCAGGAACACAGATTGCAGAGGCACTGAAATTAAGGCTTCTTGATTCTCATGCTGTCTTCCCCATCCCCAAAGTAGAGCGACTTGCCCAGCCTGGCAACAAAGTGCTTGTCCAAGTAGACTGAAAGCCCTTCTGTCTCTGCAAACAGTTTCATGACAGAGGCTATAAATATGCAATATGAGCAGAGAGGATTCTCCTCACTCAATTATATATCTTCACTACTTGAGAAGGCATGAGGTCAAAGTTATAGTGTGAGTTGGTGCCGAGCTATTTATCTTCTATAAATAGACCAGGAAACAACTGCCTTTTAACCAATGCCCCTGACGTGTGGCAGTTGTGGTGTGCTGACTATGGGTTAATGCTTCTCCTCTCTGGCATGCTGCTGATTACCACACTGGTGCCACCATCAGCTTCTTGAGCAGACTGTTTGGACTGCAGCTGAGTCGGGGTGCCAACTCTAAGTCTGCCATTGTAAAAAGGGGGTTGGTTCAGTTCTTGTTATTTTGCAAGTTTTTAATGAACATCCAAGAAACAGCTCGGAATTGATATGAGGGAAAAGTGCACAGATACAGGCAGGAGAAGGAGGAAGGGAGACAAAACCAAGGCTGTTAAAACTGCAGCCCAGTCTTTGCTTAGCTTCCATGATAGCTCCATCTCTGAGCCCAGAAATGCTCAGGCTTTGAGTGCTGGGTTACAGCTTCATTTCACCTTCTCAGATTTGTTCAGATGGCTTAATGATACTTCTCCAAAAATGAGACAGGTGCTAAGAAAGGTGGACTCTTTTTAGTAAGTGTGAAATAGTCCTCTTGGGAAAATAGAGGTCTACTTGCTAACCGCCATCTGTCTGTGTTTGAATATCAGATAAATAGGTAGTTGAGCTCCAGAATACTTAGCACTTCAAAGAAAGATTAATGGAATATATTAAATAAATTGTCATTTGGCACCAGGTACTGCAGGTGTGCTCCTACATACTAACTTCTTCAAAACTTCTCCAAAACTTCTCTCTGCTAGTTGGGAAAACAGTTTTGGCTCACTGGAAGTGGTGAAACCCTGTCTAAATTCTGATTCACTTATGTTTGTTCATCACTCTACTGGCTTCAGGTTGAAACAAGCCACTGCACTTGGAACTACTGAGTTTCAGCTGAAACTTAGCTGAAATCCTAAAATGCATGCTTAAATGCCCCATATGTTTTCTCAAAGGTTATTTATCCATCTCGTCAAACTCCTCTTGAGTTTCTAGCTTGTGCTAGACTTTCAAACCAGACAGAGTTGTGTGGTGCTTGTCTCAGGGAAGCCAATATATCAAGTAGTAGGTTACAATCATTCGACCTCATTAGTCAGGAAACAGGGAAGAAAGAGGGAAAAGTGAAAAACAAGTGATAAGGTCCTCTACAGTAATGTTTACAAGCTTGTGTGTTTTCAGAAGGAGCACTGATTTCTACAGCAGAAACAAAAACCTATGCCAGCACCACAGCATTTAGTGAGAGTTTGACAACAGCACGTGAGTAGATGATGCACTTCTTTTGCTTCATAGGACTGTACCAGGTGAGTTATGAAGCCAGTTATGGGTGCTGCAAAGTTCAAATGTGGCACCAACTTAGCAAGTGTTGGGTTGCAAATCTAAAGTCATCTGGAGTATCTTGCTAAAAGTACAGCAGCAGGTACTCGGCTCTATGTGGTCCTGTTTGTGATGCCTTTGCCAAGAACATTTGCTCTGTGGTGCTTAATTTCAGATGCTAGTTGATAGTTGTCACATTGCCATGCATAAACTAATACTAAACACAGAAAAGTGTCTGAGGAGAGGTCAAATTCGGGTGGTGTAGTC
Source organism: Nestor notabilis (assembly GCF_000696875.1). Lineage (NCBI taxonomy): Eukaryota > Metazoa > Chordata > Aves > Psittaciformes > Psittacidae > Nestor > Nestor notabilis. Next base: position 2,470 of record NW_009933220.1, on the reverse strand, counting down.
TGTACCAGCTTTTCAATACTTCACAGAAGCAATTCCCCTGTGGAGTTGTATTGAGGTAGAAGATAAAGCTTTGAGTCTTCCAAGCTGTCAAGGATTTGTGGCAGCAGAAGAGGAACAAAAAATCATTTGAGAATGCTGGTTTTATTAGACATATTTAATTTGATAATATTAAAATCAAGAGAGTTGCTAGGCAAATGTAGTGAGTGCTGAGGGTAGTTTATAGATGAAATAAATTTACTGGAGCAGCTAAATAAAATCACAGAGCAGCAATGAGATAATGTGGGACAATAAAGGCTGGCTAAGAGAACATTGAAAGGCAGCCTCATTAAAGATCAATAAATCAATAAAGGAAACCCCAGAGGTGGGCATTTTTTCACAAATCTTTCCTTTTAGAAAATCTCTGCTCAGAAACAGAAAGATGGAAGTTACTCTCTTTAACATCTTTGGTTTTGTGCTTTCGGAACAGGCAGGGCTTGTCAATGCACTTTTGCATTTGTATGTCAGTCTTCTTTTGGCTGAAGTGCAAATCTAGCAGCTACTTTCCCTTTTCTGAATATGCTTTTGGCAGCACTCCAGTGCTTATTTACCTGCATATAACCCACAACCACACATTTAGACTGAAACCTTGTGACAACTTCTAGTGCTTCAGCATCCTGCCCTGGCACAGCTTGTTGGTTGCAATTTTTGCTAAAAGCATGCTGAATTACACTACTATTTACAGGAGGTACCGTGCGCTGCACCACTCATTGCTACATCCCTACCATTCCTTCCTCATAGCCTGATTACCAGCTGAGGCATGGCCTTGAAGGGTCCTCAGTCTGGCAGCTGTAATTGAGGGTAATTTCAGAGCACACTGG
>NW_009933220.1:0-1582 GCF_000696875.1 Nestor notabilis | reverse complement strand
TTCCTGGTGAGGCATACCAGCATGTGTCCCTGTGCTTTCCCAGGGCCACCGGGCTTGTACAACAGGGATTGCCATTATCAGTTCAATCCTCAGAGGCTCTAACACAAGCTATTATGTAAATTATAATAAGTAGTGCTCATCAGCATGTTATATAGAGCACTGTGCTGTGGGATCTCTATGTCTATATCCTTTTTTTATATATATAACTTTAACATGCCAGATCTAGCATGCTTGTGCCCATAAAAATAAACACCTAATAAACAAGAAGAAAAGAACTGAATTGCATTAATGTCCAATTTTTAAAATGCCCTGAAATTGGACTCATTTTGGTAGGGCTTTTTAATATATACATAGAATCATAGAATGGTTTGGGTTGGAAGAGACCTCAAAGGTCATCTAGTTCTAAGCCCCCTGCCACAGGCAGGGACACCTTCCACTATACCAGGTTGCTCAAAGCACTATCCATCTTGGCCTTGAACACTTGCATGGATGGGGCATCCACAACTTCTCTGAGCAACCTGTGTGAATTTCTCATCACCCTCACAGTGAAGAACTTCTTACTAGGATCTAGTCTAAATCTAGCCTCTTTCAATTTAAAGCCATTCCCCTTTGTCCTGTCACTACATATCCTTGTAAAAAGTCCCTCTCCCACCCTCCAGTAGGCCCTTCGTAGGTACTGGAAGGCTGTTATAAGGTCTCCCTGGAGCCTTCTCTTCGTACATACATAGAGATATATATATATATAAAAACTTGAGTGCTCAATTTCGATCAGAACCAGCATCTCATAAGAAAGAGATTTTCCTGGCTCTGGTTACTCATTTACATTAAATGGTGGGGCTTTTTTTCTTGGATTTATAAATCAGCAATTATACTAGAGACTTTCAGGTATCTTTGTTATTTCATTTGTTGTTTGCATCAGACAAAAGCGAAGGGTATTAAATAGCCACAGTTGAGCCTAGCAAAGCAATCACGTACAGGCTTGTAAGATAATTGAAGGGCATTATTTCTTTTTGTACAGATTTGAATGATTCCACTACTGAATCCCCTCAAAGCCTCAGAAATGCCACACGCTCCTCCAAAAACACAACCCTGGTGTATCGTAAGTGCTGTGGCAGCTCTGGAAATGCTGTGCCATTGTTTAATTGCATATTTTAGCTATTATTTCGGAAGATGCAAACACAGACGTGGCTAGAAAAAACAGGAATGTATCCTTAGGCAGCATTGATCTTAAACATAGGTAGCTTAGCTGCATTAAGAACGGCTAAATATCAGTCTACAAACAGATGAAAGATTATTTTTGTGGTTCAGACACAGTACTTGACAGAGGAGACTGAGGTTTCACTCAGTCATGGCAGAGGCATACTCTTTGTGTTGCTATTAAGCCACTTAATATCTTTAGCTCTTCGTTACCATCAAAAAGGTAAAAAGCTTATCATTCTCCAGACTGCTGTGCAGCTTTATGCTGTGTTGCTGGAACATCTTAATGGGTGTTTTCTAATACTCTTTCTTTCTTACTCTTTGTCTCTCTTTTTCTCTCTTTCTCTCCTTTTATTTTCTCTTTTCTCTCCTTTTCTTTTCTCTT
>NW_009933219.1:0-5531 GCF_000696875.1 Nestor notabilis | reverse complement strand
CGGCCCGGCTGCCTCCACTGCCGGGGGTCTGGGCAGGAAACTCCCTTCTCCTCATTCTTTACTTGCCATTTGGATTTTCTAGCTAAGCAAAAGAGAAACTAAGCTGTAACGTTCCAGAACTGGGGTGTGTGGCATGATTGCTTGCTTCCTTAAAACTGCACTAGGACTCGTTCTGTGGCTGCTGTTTATGTGCTTTCAGTTAATCTTATTAAGGTGGCAGACGTTGCAAGAACAAATGACTGTGTAATGTTTTGTGGGGCCAGGGTGCATGTTGTCAGTGGGGAAAAAAAAGTAATACAGATAACCTCTGTGGATGTTGTGTTTTTCACAGTACACCTATACCAGCTGGACATCACGGTGAAACAGGGGCGTAACAAGGTGCGGGAGATGTTCAAGAAGAATGCCCACGTTACAGACCCACGGGTGATAGACATGCTGGTTATTAAGGTACAAACAAGCTATTCCCTTTTTGTTGAAGCAGCAGAGAATGCGAGAGTGGGTAAATGGTGTGATGGAGGAGAGGGACAGTGTTATTTCAGCTTGCCCTAAGAAGTTGTCTCTTGCAATCCAAATTGATTTCTCTCTGTCAACAAACCTGTTGATAGGGGAGGAACAGGGCCTTAGCTCTCACCTAAGTCAGAGATGCTAGAATGTAGATTTCTGTCACGCAGTGTACTGGCTCTTCCAGATTGCAGATATTTAAAAAAGGAAGTGTATGGCAAGCAAAACAGTGGTTTAAATGCCAAGTTTATTGGTTTGTTGTGGATTTTTGGGTTGGCATTTGTTTTCTTGTTGGGTTAGGATTTGTTGGTTTTGTTTTTAAAAAACAATGGCAAGAAAGTGGGGAAAAGATACTGCTAGCTAGTTTATAATTCAGTATGACCTTTCTACTCCCTGCAGTACTTCCTTATGTTGGGATGTGGTTTTCTTCACCAATTCTGAAACATACATGAGAGTTGCAGAACTTGGTGGGAGGTTGGCTTTGGGTGGCAGAACACCCCACCTTTGTAACACATCTGGTTATGTCTCAGGCCTAAGAGGCCTGCCTGGTTCAAAGCAATAATCAGCATACCGAGAGGAAGGCAAGAGTTCAGAAATTAGATAGATGTGCATGAAAGTTGGGAATGCTATGTAGCATTTTATGGGGGTGCCAGTTATGAGAGAAAAAAAGAGAGGTTCTAAGAAGGTTCCCTTGCTTATTCCACAGGGCTGGGAACCTGCACTGTAGAGACAAGTGACTTGTTAATACAAGACATGAAGCAAGAAAAGCACAAGGCAGGAACAGTGAATATGTTTGTGTCACAGCATAGATGATGCAGGCAGCCTTTAGGAGTACAGAGTTGTTGATGCAGCTATTTCAAGGGTGTTTCTAAGTGCATTCAAATAACTCTCATAATGCTGCATAGTTAGACTTGGGCTCTAACTGAGAACTGATCTAAAATTGTTTTGTCTGTGTGCAGGGAAAAATGGAACTTCAAGAAACCATCCACGTATGGAAGCAGAGGACTCACATCATGAGGTATTTCCACGAGACGGAAACCCCACAACCTAAAGACTTTCTTTCCAAATTCTATGCAGGCCACAATCCCTGAGAGGTCGACTCTATCCTCCTGCCTTGTATTATAAATAAAGTTCTATACAGCAGAAAAAAAATCCATACAGAAAGATTGCATAGCATATTAGGAGCCCAATGACTAACTGAATCCAGTGTGTGTGCAAGTCATTATGATCTGTATGAAGAGCTGTGACTTCCTAGTTTTGCCAGTGTGTATTTTCAGTGGATGGAGTTTGTCCTGTCACTTGCTCTGGAGTGTCTGCTGAGTCAGCAGAACACATCCTGGCTGTGGGGCTTTCTGTTCAGCTTGCAGCCCCATGCATAGGCCTCAGCCCCGTGGAAGAAAGGGCCTTCAGAAAAGCCAGTGTAGTTGCAGAAATATTCTCATGCTTGAGGCCCATCTGTATTCATACAGTGTTTTACAATTTCATGCTATGACATTGTTGACCTTGCATTTTTTACTTGGACATTAGCCTCTGTTTACTTCGTCACGGAGAATGGCATAAAATCCAATAGGCAAATGCAACCCTTTGTGCAATAAAAAGATCAGCAGAGTCAATTTCCCTGCTGTAAAGTGAAATTACCTGGAAAAATGGGGATTTGCACTGTTGCCTATAATAGGGAGGCTCTGTTAGAACTCCTGAAGCCTAGCAGAAGGTGGTGTCCTATCATCACCTTAACTGAATCAGGAATCACTAGCTCTGTTTTGAGGAGGGCAAGGAGAATTTGTTTTTTCACCAGTCAGAGCAGGTTTTCAGGAGGTAACTCAGTGCTGGAGCTCCCCCCTGCATGATCAGCATTGAATCTTTGTAGTACACTCAAACTTCTTTTCATCCATGCCCAAGTACTGGGGCTTTCTTCTCCACCTGAGGCCTGTAAAGCAGCACTCCCCAGGTATGTATACATACGTGTACCTTGGGCCTTTGTATGGCATGTTTTTAAGGACAGCATCGACACAATCAGGAAGGGCCACGAGACATGGTGGGATAAAATAGTGGTAAGGAATTTGGCAGTATAGAAAACAGGAGCAGGGCCATGTTTACCTCACAAGAACAGATGAACTAGAGCAACCAATTCCTAGGTGGTTTTGGCGTATGAAGGGAACAACTCAAACACCAGTGCCTCAAGAACCTGCCAGCTGCCTTCAGCTCTTAGATTACAGTTTACTTTGATTGCAGCCTCCCTTTCTCTCAGTATCTATTGAATTACAGATCAAACATAGAAAGCAGCACCAAGTAAAAAGGGAGCAAATGTACGCTACGCTAATGTGTACAGCATTAAAAGAAACTTTTTACCACTACATGAATACTGATGAGCAGTCCAGAGAAGAGGGCAGGTCTAATGACAGGAAACCATGAGAGAGACACTGTGGTAATGCTGGCTTGGGGAAAAAAAAAAACCCAGAAAACCAAACTCTATTAACCTTTTAAGGTATTTGAGAAAACAGCTGGTCTGATGTGAAGTTACTCTACACATGCCCTAATTGTAGAAAAGACCTTTTGCAGTCTATTAGGCAAGGATTTAATTGCAGTAGTAAATATGGAGAGTTGAAGTTTATACCCTGTTCAGAAAATAAATATTACAGGGCTCATACAGAAATACTGAACTGCTGAGGAAATACTAGGAACTTGGAGCCAGTGTTCAGAAGTTTTCACTGTTCAGAGATTAAATGCTGTATGACATCAGTGAGTGAGTTTGCCACTCGTGATCTTAACCTTTCACCAAACCTACTTAGAACTTTTAATTCTGTGATGGTAATATTGTAGTTAATCCTCAGTGAGGTGAAATTAATGATACAGTCTCCATCAGATAGACCTGCTAGGCTGTAAACCAGCATAAGTTGACCTGCAGTGCCAGTGTCAATATGCACTCCATTCTTTTAATGGGGCTGCTGCTTCCTCTAGGATTCCTGTCACGTACTGTAGATTAGTGCTGAGTTATGGAAAGTACTCTTAGGAAGAAATAAATATGCAGAGAGCATCCTTAGTGGAGCAGATGTAGAGGTAGAAAGGTTGAGACAGAAATGCTCAAGACCAAACACAAAACCAAAGTCATACACCTTAATCTCTTGATCTTTAATTAAGTGTTTCCCATACTGCTAATATAAGGAATCCCAAGCAGTCTCTGCTGAGGTGTGTGTGTGTGTGTGAGGGTGCAGGACCTATCAGGCACTTCCTCCAACCCACATCTACAGATTCTGTCATACAGACGTGCAGGACACTCACTGGCAAAGGGGATAGAGAGCCCCTGTCCCGGTTAGGAAGGACAAAACACAGGTGACATGTTGGAACCATTGCTTTGCTGATGGCTTTCTCCCTTCTGTTCTTCCATGACTCTTCTGCAAATAGAGTAAGACGCTGTTACTCTTCAGATATGCTGTGCTGTACTGTTGTGAACCCCCCCCTGAACCACACAAGTGGGGCTTACATAAAAGGAGTTTCTAACAGGTCACTGCAGCCTTTACAACATTTTCATTCTTTGTTTTTAGCCATGCAGTGTATACTGGAAAATCCCTTTATCGAATACACCAAGCCAGTTATAAAGCAACACTATTTACAACACCTTCTTCAGTCTATAAAGGATCGAATACAAGCAAACTCAAATCTTTACGCAGAGGCAAGCCAAATGGAATAACAAAAGTGTTGGAAAGTGTAGTGCACTGCAGATGAAGATGAATAATTTCTGCTCTTCCTTTATCCAATGAGCCTGAATGGTACAACTACTTCAGTTTGTTCTGATGGGTTCTGGAATACTTGTAAGTTTTTCAGTTCTGTATCAGAACTTCAGACAATAAGTGATTATCTTACTTAAGAGCAGGAATTCTGTGAATTAGCAGAAGACTTTTAAACAGGTAAACATGTAGAACAATATTACAGAATTGTTCAGGTTGGAAAAGATACTTAAGATCATTGAGTCCAACCTCTACCCCAGGACTGCCAAGTCCACCACTAAGCCATGTCACTAAGCATCACAGTTACATGTCTTCTAAATACCTTCAGGGATGGTGATTCAACCACTTCCCTGGGCAGCCTGTTCCAATGCTTGACAAGCCTTTGGGGAAGAAATGTTTCCCAATATCCAGTCTAAACCTCCCTTTGTGCAACTTGAGACCATTTCCTCTTATCCTATCCCTTGTTAAAGGACCAATCCTGACCTCACTACAAACTCCTTTCAGGTACTTGTAAGAGCGATAAGGTGCCCCCTGAGCCTTCTCTTCTCCAGACTGAACACCCCAATTCCCTCAGCCGTTCCTCATCACACTTGTGCTCCAGACCCTTCACCAGCTTCACTGCCCTTCTCTAGACATGTAATAATAAACGAGTCCCCCTTTTTTGTCTGCAGTACAGACTCGCACTGACTACAGTTTACTTCTGATTCAAATGACAAGAGCTAAACCACAATCAGTTTTTTCCGATCTCTACTGAATGTATGTTTTGAGTTCACATTCAGACAGCAGTCTGGCCTACTCTGGTATTAAACAACAGGAAAGTCAGTAGCCAGAGGCAACTCTGTCCGTCCGTTTAACTGCAAATGCATCTTTCAAGCTATGGCTGGCTGTACATCCTACTGTGAGATTGTCCTCCCTGCCCCACACCAAACAGGAAGCATAAACAATCAGATCACTAGTGATGTTAATGATATACCCGTTAATCATCGTCGTCATCATCCTCCGGGACAAAGATGTCATGTTCTTCAAGCAGGGCTGCGAAGTTCTTACTGATCTGAGTGCCAACATACAGGAAAGGGATCACGACGCTGAACACTCTGAGGAGGCCGAAGGGCGTCTGCGAGGGGTCGATTGGAAAAGACCGAGCTTTACCAGCAAGTTGTGCTGTGCCCGAGCCCACACGCTACCGGCGAGCGCGGCTCGCAGCCCCAACGGCGGGTGTTCTATCACCTCCCGCTCAGCGCTGGGGGAAGCAGCGGCCCCGTGAACCCTCCCGCTGGCGAGCGCTTCCGCCTCCGCGCCCCGCCC
>NW_009933218.1:91731-92176 GCF_000696875.1 Nestor notabilis | reverse complement strand
TCCCCTCGCCGTTCCTCTTCCCCGCGGCCCCGGTGGTCCTCAGACCTAGCCCCGAAGAGAGGGGGCCGAGGAGGAGTCCGCGGAGACGCCGGATCAATCGCTCTGGGCTTCCCGGGGATTCTCTGGAGCCGTGCTCAGGCTGCCGGGGTGGGTCTGGCAGCGCATCCTGGCCGTAGGGAAGGAGCGAGAGCGAGGAATGTTCTCGGCACCTTCTGTCCCCAACTTCTCGGAAGACCCCGCCGCCCGGTGCGTTCGAGTCTTGCGTGGGAAACGATAAATCGCCAGCCGGAGTTCAGTACAGTCAGCTCCTTGTTGCGTGCAGAAAGTGCAGAGTAACGTGCACTGGTGAGCGTGAGGGGTAATGGATCTCACCAACTTATATAAATAGCCACACCGACTCTTTGCTAGAATTAGTGAGGCTGGGGAACACAAAAATCCTGAAGAG
>NW_009933218.1:88780-91707 GCF_000696875.1 Nestor notabilis | reverse complement strand
TGGCTTGTGTTGCTGAAACAGGTCGGTACAAGCTAAACGGCAGCAATCCTGTGCTCCTGCAGACTCACGCTTCGGTTTCTGCAGCACGACTTGCCTAAAAATTAACGCACCTCCTCCCCCCGGGCAAAATCCAAACCATGATAACACTCACAGAATTCAAAACAACCTGAAAAGTGGCTGCTCCTCTAGTTACTTACCATGGTCTAAAAGTTCTGATTTTGCTTCTCAAAGCTATCACGGAATCCTAGGTTGGAAGGGACCTTTCTAGGCAAAGCATGACCTAGACTAAATGCCCAGCACCCTGTCCAGCCAAATCTTAACAGTGCCCAACACTGGGGAATAGAAATAATATAGAAGTGTTCTGGGAATGACAAACAGTTCAGCAAAATAAGCTGTGTCTAGCTCTTGTGGGTGGGAGGAAGAGACCCACAACCTGCCTTTTCCTCTGCAGTGTTGACTTCCCTGGTTTTTTAGGAAAAACAGCCAAGCTTTTCACTGCCTCCTGCATTTCTACCAGTGTCTCAAACTCTCGGAAGATCCAAACGGAGGAGCAGGCACACATGTACTCCCCTTCTGAATGTCTTTGGTCATTGTCTGCTCTGCAGGTTTGCTCTTCTGCCTGAGCTCCTACATAGCACTTGTTACTGGAAGACATCAAAAGCACAGACATCATTACGGTTACCTGACTTTGCAGATGGGGAAACACATGAAGGTGGAGTGACCTGCTCCATCTTGCTAGGCACAAATTCAGTCTTAGGTAGCTCTGAGCAGTGCTGTTGCGTATCACTTTCTGCACTGGTCTCCCCACAGAGTTCCTTTCTGTTAAAAATTCAGTGAATTTGAATTCTGACTTACATTTCCCCACCGTGCACTCAAAACCGAGCTTTCACAAGAGAGAAGATGTGTCCCACCTCTCCCAATCTCTAGATATGTTACAAATGTTAACATTCCCTGTTTGAGGCACTGCATCGTTCTGAACTTTCCCCCGTACATCTTTAAACCTTTACCTTTTATTGCTATTCTATGGCACTTCCTTGTAAGAATCACAAGGCAGTTTACGATCACCAAACTGCAGCTGACTGAATCATTTAGGATATGACTGTTACAAGTTTAGCAGAGGTTCATTGGTGGAATGTTTCTTCCTATTTTGCTGAGTTTGTGCATTTGATTACACAAATCCTTACACAATTTGATTGCTTAGTACACAATCAATTTCATAGGTTCCTGTAGTACACAGTAAGCATGGATAAAATTACTCTTTAGTAAACGGACCTACAAAAAGATGGGCAAGAACATCAGGCTGATTGTGAGTGTCCACTGGCTGTTAATTCCCTTCCTTTTCTTTACTGGAGTCTTTCTCAGTGCAGCTAAGACAGAAACACTTAAAAACCAGGCAACATGGTATTACAGTCACTATTAAGAAGCCAGCAAAAGGCAGATTCAGCTTTGGAAGTACCTTTAACTCCTTATTTTGAATTAGCTAGTGTTCACACCGTACCAAGAATTATGAGCAACCACCTAATTCAGCCAAAGTATGCTGAGTGTAATGGACTGACAGCAAAAAACCCCAGAGTGTCTGAGTGATTGCCCTCTACTCATGTCTGTGTCAGAACCAGTGTGCAAAGCCAGGTCCCTTTACTCCTTCCTAGACCTATGTCTCCCTGACTGCCTCTACATTTCTTGTTCTGTAATAATGCCAGATTAGGTCTTGTTTACTTCAAGTATTGGTATGGTTCTCATTTCACCTCAGCTTTTATATCACTTAATCACGTAGGAAAAGCTTAGCAAGAACAACTACCGTTTAAAGAAACAGGTGCATAACTGAAAGTACTGCACCTGATAATGTGGAGGACATTCACCTCCACAAAGGTAGAGATTTGTGATAGACACGTGTATCTAGATAACTAATATTCTTTAGGAGTGCTCATTTCTCCAAACTGATTAGAGAAGAACTCTTCTGGCCTATTTCTGCTATGTTTTAGAGCTTACGATACAGTTTATCCTAAAAGTGCCTGCTTTTCTCCTTTCCGTACAAAGGATGTCTATGTGCCATGCTTGGATGTAAATGTCTGCAGTAGAGAGCTCTGAAGTTAGGCTGATGAATTCTGCCATTTCTTTCTACTTGACAGGTCCAGGTCTTCAAAAGCATTTCATATAAAGAAAATAGTATGGTGCTCTGACTTCCTGGGGGAAAGAACAAATGCACTCATACTGTAGAAAATCAGTGTCATAAGAGCCACAATTTTACTTTTGCTTCCTTAACTGGTTTGGATGTGAAGTGCCTTTTGTGAGCAGCCAAAAGTGTTTTGGAGCCTTCTCTCCCTGAGGATAGACTGAACTGACATATGCGGTACAGTCTAAAAGCAATAACGTACTGCCCTCCCTTGCTGGCATTTAAAGTTTCCCCCCTTCTGCCTGTCATGAAAACCCTCTGGATGCAAGGCAGGGGGTGCCTGCTGCCAAGCTGACATTGCTGAGATGTCACAGCTCCTGTTACAAAGGCTTCTCCCACTCAGAGCTTTGCTGTCTAGAGCCTCATCGACCAAGAGCACTGAGAGCAAGTGCCAAAAGCAAGACTGCAGAGCAGTTCAAGAGTCTGTATTCTCCAAGAGTTGCCTGAACAAGACAAGGCCACATAATGATCGTTTAAAGGGACACTGGTGGAAATTGCCCTCCTATTTGGAGACGTTTGCTCTGTTCTCACAAGTAACGCATAGATTATTATCACAGAAAGAGATGATATGATAGAGAAAAACATTCTCCCTTTCTCTTCCTTCAACACTTCTCCACACGCTTACCAACACATTCTAACGCTCGGTTGTGCTGCTTCACTTAAAAGGCAGCAATTTGTCCTTTTTTCTCTGTGAAGCTTGAGAAAGAAACACAATTTTATATAGGAAAATATGCTAGTAAAACATTACTCAGCA
>NW_009933218.1:87653-88770 GCF_000696875.1 Nestor notabilis | reverse complement strand
AGGAAGTACTCAGAATTTGAAGGCTATGTTTGAAATGAAGTCTTATTTTAGAAAAAATAATGGACTTCTTTGAAGCATATTTTAACAAATTAATACAGATCTTGTAAGTTCACCTGTCAGTATAAGGTCCAAGCTTCCTAGGGCTTCCAGTCTTCCTGCCCTGTCAAAAAACAGCAGACCCATCCTTGATACCAAAGAGGTAAAGGGAAAAAGAAAAAAAGGGAAAAAAGATCTCTCTCTCTTCATTCTCTTCAATTCCATGTCAAAAGCATACACTGGATATACATTTTTGACATCCATACACCAAATGATCCATGAAGAGTAGTAATGGAACTATAGATACTGAAGTTAAACACTGCAAATCACAGTGCAAAGAAATTATTATGATTTCAGTAAGAATTTATAAACCTCTTCTACTTGCATACTATCACCATAAACTAAAGCCCTGATGCAACAAACATTCTCTTGCACATGGAAAAGGCTACGCAGTGGTGTTGAAAAACTTGGATGTCTACTTAGTGTTGAGTCAAAGCTGGCTGAGGTTCTCGGAGTTAATCCAGCCTGCTTCATAGTGACAGTGATACACAGTGAATGATGTGACTCTTCAGGATGCCTGGGAAATTGGCAATGTGCAGCTCTCTTAGCCAGTGTAAGTAAACACCCACTGAGTCAGTATTCACTGATGCAGGTTCCTTTCCCATCTTGTATATCCTCCTGGAAGATGTCATGCTAGTAAAAGCTGGAAACCTTTCAGAGGCTTTCAAGAGCCAGAATTTGCTGTGAAAGCACAAACCTCTAACAGATCTTCCTTTTGTGAGAAATAAACCAGCCTCCCACTCTGAGGGAATACACCTGCCTTTTCCTTCCTTTCTTACACTGACACCTTTTATCCCCTGTCAATTATATAAATGGATTTGTCTTTCTGAAGGATGACCATTTGTAGCTCTACACCTGTTACCATCGTGGTCCAGGTCCACAAAACAACTTGTGGTTTGCCATGCCTTCGGGTTAGGCACCGAGCTGCAAGAGCAAATAGGACAATTTGGTTAAGGTATCCAAGTTTACTTCAACTCTATCCCTTCGCTGTGTGGTATTCCAAAAGGCATCCACTGTAGGG